>NC_065447.1:96666001-96975694 GCF_917563875.1 Diabrotica virgifera virgifera
ATAAGCAATTTAAAATTTGAAAAACGGGAAAATGGCCCTTTTTAAGGCTTAATAACTCGGTTAAAAATTATTATTATGAAAGTTAGAAAGTGACTAAATCAAAATTTAAAGCCTCGGCTACATGATCCTGAAGAAATATGTGTTATAAATTTATTACTAAGCTGTTATTTTTAATTAATAACAGTGGGCGGTTAGATCGTATTGACGCGGCTGTAAATGTGAGTGCAAGTAAGATGCACAATTGGACTGCTTCAATGGCGTCTCTCTCGCACTCAGCATTTACGGCCGCCTAACACGTGCATGGCGCTCATTATTATTACTTAAAAATAACAGCTTAATGATAAAATAATGACAAAAATTTTTTCAGTATCTTATAGGGGTGGCATTAAACTTTGATTTAGTCACTTTCTGACTTTCATAATAATAACTTTTAACCGAGTTATTAAGCCTTGAAAATCGCCATTTTTCGTTTTTTTCAATTTTAAATTGCTTATAACTCGAAAACGATCGACTTTAGAGAAAAATTATGGGAAAACTTTTTCATCCAGAATGGTCCAAAAAACCTACAAAAAAATTGTCTGGGCCAAAAATATTGATTTTTGAAATTTGATTAAAAAAATTGTTAAAAAAAATTTGGACCACTTTTCACGTGGGTGACTTCTTGAACCTTATTCTGAGATCTCTCACGAATGTGATTATGCAAAAAAATCTCATGGAAATATTTTTCCCAACGAACCCGCCGTTTTCGCCTTGTCTATAAAGCTATTTCGGAAAATGATCCCAAAATATAAAACATTACATAAATTTTGTTTTTGTTATTTCTTAAAAAAAACTTCTAATAATTTAGTTACATCTGACTCATTCATATTGACAATTTCGTCATATATTTGACATGTAGATGACTTTAAAATTTTATTTTGCTGGAGCGACTTTATCGGGAGGTAGTTCATTCGATTACATTCACTCAACTTTAACTTAAGAATAACGTCATCTCAGAAAACTGGTATGATCCCAGGAGAGCCCCAATCCGGAAAAATCTCCGACCTGGTAGAGATCGTCCCCAAATGCCTAGTTAAGAAGGGGACCAAAAGGTACTTGGTAACATGTGTTACAACGGAAAGGGTATTGTAATATCAAGATACCGCGACGGGTTAATGGCATAATACGGCTGTAGACGCCATACAAAAAAGGTTTGTTTTTTGCAAAGAGAAGGGTGTGTAACGATGAGCATATTAGCGGATAACAGGCAAGGTACAGAGCGCGCGTCGATTCCAACGCACTCTCACTAGACTCCCTCCATTACCTATGGATGCCAGGTGATGGACCGCAAAAATGGTATTTAAGAAGAGAGCCGGGGAAGAACGGTCAGTCTTGCGGCGTTAAACTCTAGGATTTCTGGCTAACTAGTGTACTGAACTGGTAAGCCACTCTGGGCGAAGGAACTCTGTAGTGAAAAGATGCTTCGCTCGTACTTAAACAAAATTCGTGTAACCCTGTAGTGAAGGGGTTCTTTAATCTCCGGTCTGGAGTCGTAAGGGTAGCTGTGTGTAGTCGTTGATTCTTTGATTCCGTGCTTCCTAGGTTGCGTGTTTGGTTCGGAGCTGCGAGTATTATATTAATTGCATATATTTTTTAAGACACGAAATAGAAATCAGTTTTCAGGATGTAGAGATAGCCATACATTCACTCATTAATAGAAAGTCACCAGGACCAGACGGAATAACCAACGAGGTTCTAAAATACGGAGGATATAGTATAATTCTAGAGATGACAAAACTTACTAAAAAAACTAATATGGCACTGCAAGATACCAGACGCATGGAGAAACAGAATAATGATACCAACGTTCAAGAAAGGAGACAAAGAAGACCCCAACAGTTATAGAGGTATAAATCTACTGAACACCGCACATAAGCTAACCACAAAAGTCCTAACCAACAAAATAAATAAACTAACAACTTTATCAGATAAACAACAAGAATTCAAATCCAGAACATCCTGCGTAGACGCCGTATTTGTACTGAGAAAAATCACAGAAAAGGCCATTGAGTACAATAAACCAGCATATATCTATGTTTTATAGACCTGACAAAGGTTTTCGAATCGAATCCAAGTCGAAGACGTGTTACATTTACTGTATGGAAGAAACGTACTAATCAATATTATACAAACCATCGAAAACATAATATATTTTTATAATCGAACACAGGCAAAGATAAATGGAAAACCAACGCAGTTTATACCAGTACAAAGTGGAGTCAGACAAGGTGACTCATTAAGCCCACTGCTCTATAATATAATAATGGACGACATAATAGAAGATGTACGTAAAGGTTATGGTTACAGAATAGGGAACAAAGAAATCGAAATATTGTGTTATGCAAACGACGCGACGCCGCAATAATCGCCGAGACGGAAGACGATCTCCAAAGATTAACACACATCTTTAATACAACAGCCCCAAGAAATACAATATGATAATATTAGCAGAAAAAACCAAATATATGACAACATCTAAATACCAACTGCGATGTAAAATCGAAATTTATGGGAAAATAATAAAGCAGGAAGCAAGATTTAGATATCTGGGAATAGATATAACCAGTTACGGAGATGTTGAAGAGGAAGCATGACAACAAAGCTTAAAAGCAAGTAAAGCGGCGGGATCTCTTAATGACACAATCTGGAAGAACAAACACCTAAGACAAGACACAAAAGCAATAATATTATATAAAGCAGCAATCAGACCTATATTGACATACACGGCGGAGACGAGACCTGACACATCTAAAACGAGACGACTACTAGAAACAACACAGATGAAGATACTTCGACGAATATCAGGGAAAAGTCCGTTGGACAGGGAGAGAAGCGAAAACATAAGAAGATCATGCAATGTAGATAGCACTAGTACGGATAGCAGTAGATAGGTCACCAAATGGACAAAGAAGTATTGGCAGACCAATAAAAAAATGGTGCGATAACTTAAACAATTTAGGACGCTAGTATTGAAGAAGAAACAGGCTTTAAAGCCTACATACAAGAAGGAAAAAGAAGAAGAAGAAGCATATTATATTTCTTGATAATAATAATAGTATATTACTTTATGAGGCGGAGAAGCATGACTTTTCTTGACGCGCCCGATATTACGCGCCGAACGAAGTGAGGCGCGTAATAGAGGGCAAGTCAAGAAAAGTCGCTTCTTTGCCGAATAAAGTATACTATTTTTTCTTCAAACGTAGCAAAATCTAGAATGCCTCAAACGACATGGGGGCTGGAAATCAAGCACGGTTGCCGAAGGATATATAGAGGATTCAATAAGAAATAAGAACGATAATGCTCAAAAAATTTTAAACCCTCATGATTCGCGAACATCGGGAATGATTGCTGAAAGTTGTGCTCGACCATCAGTATCATCAAAAATTACCAATGCGTATCAAGAGTCGGGAACATTTTTGCACGGTTTCAATTTTGAAAATGCCTCATTAACTAATTGTACTTTTAATATTACTATAAATAAAAATGATGTTTAATTGTTGTTAATGACATTTGTATTGTTGCTTTGTGACATGTTTCATATTGTTGCCATGACAACATTTTTCCCTCCGCCGTAAAGAAATGGGAAAAAACTGCTGCCGGCGGAGACATCAAACTTTGACAGGATCAAGTTAGATAAGTAATGTCATCATTATTTGACGTTTGAAGAAAAATACAATTTGCGTTGGTCTTTGGTCTTTTTTTAAGAGTATCGCATTTAAAATTAAACGGAGATTGCGACAGGAAGACACATGCACTTTCAGCAAAATTGTTTACAACATTATTGGAGTATATTATGTTTAAGAACGCAAATCTGAGTGAAAAAGGAATTAATGTCAACGGAGAAATACTCAGTCATTTGAAGTTCACTGACGATATTGTTCTTTTTACTGACAGCAGTAAAATGACGATGCAGTATCGCAACTGCAGAAACTATACCTAGCCTCCCTGCAAGCTGTATTAAAATTCAACCGCACAAAAACACAAATTATATCAAATCTTGTGTTAAGCGAAAAGATTTCAGTAAGTGACATGCATATCGAATAAAGCACCTCTTATAAGTAAATACTTGGGGCATGAGATATGGATAGGAAGAGATAATTGAACGTGCGAACTAAGCCGCCGCATAGGTTTCCCCCGGGTGGCATTCGGCAAGCTGAGCCATGTCCTATGTCCTTAAGTCAGAACTGTCTATGTTTCTCAAAAAAAAAGTCGTGTAAGTCATCGAAAAGTGTCTTGGTCGACATAGCCCTCGAATTACTTCATACCAGTGGCGTGCGGTGACATTTTCGGAAGAGGAAGCGATTCAATAAGGGTTTAACAAATATTTTCTTACGAGGGTCGAGATCAAAACATATACCTACTTAATAGGTGTATACCTAATGTATTACCTGTTAACTTATATCGACTAAAAACAAGAACTACAAAAAATTAGGTATAGTGCTTAACCCAGTCTGAGAGACATGCACACGCATTGAGAATGAGATTCGGGTGATACAAATTCATTGAGGCAAGGAGGATTTACTCTTATAAGCGGGCGTCACTCCATCCCGCCCCAATGCTTCATACTATCCACTTCCCCTCCGATAGCACTCTGATGCGCTATATGGGCTCCCTATCAGCAAAGTGCTTATTATGTGGGAGTCCTGGATACAAGGACTCACAAACGAAATCCTACCCCGATCAATGCAGGTTAGTGACTTAGTATATCATATATCTAGTGACTTATCATCGATCTGTACTGCTTGCTCGGGGTCGAGTCCCTGCTCCAGGCTTGGTTTCTTTAAACTTAAAAAGAAGAGTTCTATTCAAAATTGTTTTTATATTCCGATTTCGAATCACCTTCCATAACACACAACTTTCAACAATATGACACTTATTTACTTATACTTGAGTCCTATTCTCTTATCAACCAATGCAAATTTTTTGTCGATAACATCGTCGTAAAATTTTGGATTTTCTGATATTTGTTTAATAAATGCACTCTTTTTCAATGGATAATAGAGCTAACTTGGAAAGTCTGTCTTCACTTGTAAAATTTATTGTAAAACTTTAGATGCGTTTTAATAATGAAAAACTTCGTTCAACTGATGCACTTGTAGCTGGGATAGTTAGTACCTACTACTTAATTCAAACAACTTGCCCACTTCACACAGAGACTGATTTAAACCAGTAGTATTCAAAAAATTCAACCCATTCCTAAGTATTTCTTTATCACTAATTTCAGGTGTTTTATAAATGACATTTAACTGAGAATGCAAAGCTAGATTATAAAAAAAAATCATAATTTAATCGTACTGAATTAAATAGGTACATACCTCTGTGGGAGATTTTAATGAATTATAATTAGACATATTAAAATTACATAATTCTACATATTTTATTTGTTTAAAATTTTCAAAGTGATAATTCATTTGTTGTAGAATATTATCAAAAATTTCAATGTATAATCGTCGATAGGTCTCTCTTTCGCCGACAATAACAATTATCATTATTTTTCTTTTAGTTTCAAAGCCCATATTTTCAGCTTTATCCCAAATATTTTTAAACAGCTCATTTTTTTAATCATCATGAGTCATCAAATTGTCTTATACAAAATGTAATGTCACTTGACTTCGTCTGTAAAATGTGGTAGGCACTATAAAATATCAGTAAAAGGAAAAATCTCAAAATGTCAAATAAAATATTAGTAAAAATATTAAGCAAAAAATGGAAATCGAGCTATTTGTACCTAAATACCTACCCCTTATAGCAGTAGTAACAGACTCCGCATCTCGTTTTCGAATCGGAAGCGGTCGGACGAGCGCTTCCAGGCGTATCAAAATTCGCGTGAAAGGAACATGACTAGCGAGTGAGGTTATTAAACCCTGACCAATTTTTGAACGGGACAAATGCATGACAAGCAGCTATTTTGAGATGCGCTTCCGTCAGGACCGGACTGAATCGTTGAATTGTGTGCTTATTTGAGACCGTTCGTATGCGATCAAATTTTAATAATGTTTCAATGCCTATTAGTTACATAATAGATTACTTAGATTAGGGAAACATTGTTGATAATTAAATACTAATTAATAATATATGTATTTTCTTATATGGAAGTATAGGGAAGCGGTGCTTCCCTCGCTTCCATGGACCGCACGCCTCTGCTTCATACAGAATATGAGTCTAAACTGACGTTATAAAATCACTTTTATATAGGCACTCTATAGGTGAAGCAATAAAGCACTAAAATCAGCATTACTTCCGAAAAAAAAAAACGACAAGACGGATCTTAATAATTATTTTTGCATTCGATTTGTGAATTCGCCAGGAAACTTTGTGACCCCGAGCCATGATATATTATTGAAAAACTGCATACAAAAAAAGCATTCTTAAAGTGCATCTCAAACAGACAATAAAAAAATTCAGAACTCGTCAATTATCGGCGAAAATGAATTCAATTTTGTTACTCTGGGGTTTTTGGGGTCGCTGAAAACGAATATGATGTCGTAAGTGATCTCCGGAGCACCTTGTGCCCAGGGTAACTACTGTTTACCTCGTCATTAAAATTCATTAAAAAATTAGTCAAAAATCATTACTTGGGTTTTTAGAGTCACTAACGACGAATATGACATGGGAAGTGATCTTCGGAGTACCTGGTGCTTAGGGCTTAGGGTACCTGGTGTTTATCCCATTTTGTGGAGTTTTCGGCAAAAAATTTATTCAAAAATGAGTCACAAATCACTATTTACTTGGGGGGTTTTTAGGGTCCCTAACGACAAATATGCCATCGGAAGTGATCTCCGGAGTATCTAGTACTCAGGGTACCTCGTCTTCTGGAGTTCAAATTCAATAAAAAAATTAATCAAAAATCATTACTCTGGGGTTTTTGGGTCGCTGACGACGAATATGACATCGGAAGTGATCTACGGAATACCTGGTACCCAAGGTACCTTTTGTTTACCTCGTTTTCTGGAGTTTCCGGAAAAATCATTAAAAAATTAGTCAAAAATCATTACTCGGGGGTTTTTGGGGTCTCTGACGACGAATATGACATCGGAAATGATCTCCTGAGAAATGATGCCCAGGGTTCCTACTGTTTACCTCGTCTTCAGAAGTTTTCGGCAAATTCATTAAAACATTAGTCAATCATTAGTCACGAGATAAACAGTAGGTACTCTGGGCACCAGGTACTCCGTAGATCACTTCCGATGTCAAATTCGTAGTTAGTGACCCTCAAAATCCCCCGAGTAATGATTTTGACTAATTTTTTAATGAATTTTAATGACAAGGAAAACAGTAGGTACCCTTGGCACCAGGTACTCCGGAGATCACTTACGACGTCATATTCATTTTGAGCGACCCCATAAACCCCAGAGTAACAAAATTGAACTCATTTACGCCGATACATGACGAGTTCTGAATTTTTTTTATTGTCTGTTTGAGATGCACTCTAATAATGCATTTTTTGTATGCAGTTTTTCAATATTATATTATGGCTCGGGGTTACAAACTTTCCTGGCGCATTCACGAATCGAATGCAAAAAGAATTATTAAAATCGATCTTGTCGTTTTTTTTTCCAAGGTTTAGTGCTTTATTGCTTCGACTACTAGTAGAAAGACAACTCGTTTCAATCAAGGTCAAACAAATACTAACCTCTAAACGAATGTTGTGCATATCTACATATGACTCCTGAAGCAGCCATGCGCACCTGATAGTAAAAACGGTATGACGTCTTTAAGTGTTCAAAGGGTTAAAACCCTTGAATAAACTAATTGGCTAATAATATTACGAAGCAATAGCACCTTATGGCAGCATAGACCAATAATGTAAAACGCAAACATCGTATATAGGCGAGGCAACGAAGCATTCAACCTATAGTCTGGGCTGATTATCGGAGAATAGTCCATTTTTGGGAAAAGTTATTTACTAGCAATTTTATTGCTGGAATCCAATTATATGATCCTCTATATTATTAATATAGGTATGCAAAGTCCTCAGATAGTGTGCTACTTTTTTTATAAACAAAATTGCGCACGAAAAACGTGTTTTTTTCAGTTATTGCTCTATAACTCCGAAGATTTTAAATTTACCACAAAAACACTCAAATAAAAATTCACCGTGATTAAATTCTGCATAGAGGCGTGTTTTTCGCGATCTGCTCGGACAAAAATTTTCCTCAGAAAATGCGGATTTTATTAGCAAAATCTTTAATTTTCAAATAAAATTTTAGATAAGTAATTATTTATTTATTTACTTATTTATTTATAAAAATCCAAACAGGTCCTAATAGTATAAGAGCTGTGAGACATTTTTGAGTAGGTATTTTAGGCAACCTGAAAATTTTTCAGGTGACTCTTCTATGATAACCTAATACAAAAATGCCGGTCTGGCTGAAGGGTAGCGGTTATTTTCCCCAAAAATCCCCCCCAAATTTAAAAAAAAGGTAAAAATTGTGATTACAAAAAATATCATTGATATGACTTGAAAGTAAATTTAAATATTCAAATATAAAGAAAATAAACAGGCCAGCCGATTTGATGGCGATTTTAACTCTGCAAGACACTTGCATGGGCGCCCCAGGATTATTTTCAGGGGGTGCATCTGAACTTCAGAAGATTTCATCTGAATCTGTACATACTATTAACGAGTATAAAATATACAACTATACATGCATAGCTATGTACATTCCTTCCGGACAGGGAGGTGCAATTGATATTTTAACAGGGTATTTTTTAATTTAAAAAATAAATATTCTAAAAAAGACAGGTTTTTTTTTGGTGAAATTTTCCAATTGCCATGTGATCAAACAAATTACGCGTGCATATAAATGAAAACCGCTATAGGTAAGCAGAAGTGTGAGACAGAGCGTATACCGATAGCTGTTTGCGTCCTCTGTTGTAGCTGAGCGAGTCCGTTCGCTCGAGAAAATCACGTGACCTGGCGATATCTATGTTGTTGTGCCTTGAAACGTTAGAGTAATTATTATATATATATATATATATATATATATATATATATATATATATATATATATATATATATATATATATATATATATATATATTATAGTTTTTTAGGTAATTTTTCTTAATTATAGGAAAATAATACGTACTATACAATAGATTTTGCAAATATGATAGACAAAGACAAATTTATTATTATAAATATATAGGTAGAAAAGTGTAAAACTATAAACTAAATTAATTCTGTGTCCGAATCTTGTACTTCTTCTTCAAACTCCTCATCTGAACTTAAATGTTCATTCTCTTCTCCTTCGTCAGACTCCCTTCGAAACTCAGATTCCTCTTCTACATGATCTGTAAATAGTTGTAATATGTATTTAGAACTAATTAAAAATTAATCGGTGATTAATTAATTGAGTTGCTACCTATTCTCTGTCCTTTTATATAGAGTCGAAGCCCGGACAATCACGGGCGCATCTGAAGAAAGACTTGCCATTGTTGAGATGTGGTGTTATCTAATAATGTAAAAAATATCATGGACACAACACTTAACAAACACGGAAACATTAAGAAAGATGGAAAAGGCAAAAGAAATACTCAACACTATGAAGGAAAGAAAAATGAGCTAAAATAAATATACATTCTCTTCTTCTTCGTCAGACTCCTCTCGAGACTCAGATTCTTCTACCTGATCTGTAAAGAGTTGTAATATGTATTTAGAATTAATGAAAAATTAATTAGTGATAAATTGATTGAGTTGCAACGTATTCTTACTTATAAAACCAATGCTTAATACTTTTCCTTATATAACCAATCACATCACGTTTTTTATTTCTTAGTATATGACCAAAGTAGATCACGTTTCTTTTCTTTATAGTGTTGAGTATTTCTTTTGCTTTTTCATCTTTTTTAATGTTTCCGTGTTTGTTACGTGTGTCCATGATATATTTAACATTATTCGATAACTCCACATCTCAACAACGGCAAGTCTTAACTAAAAATTTAACTAATTAATCACTAATTAATTTTTAATTAATTCTAAATACATATTACAACTATTTACAGATCATGTAGAAGAGGAATCTGAGTCTCGAGGGGAGTCTGACGAAGAAGAAGAGAATGAATATTTAAGCTCAAATGAGGAGTTTGAATAAGAAGTACAAGATTCGGACACAGATTTAATTTAGTTTATAGTTTTATACTTTTCTGCCTATATAATTTATAATAATAAATTTGTCTTTTTCTATCATATTTGCAAAATCTATTGTATAGTACGTATTATTTTTCTTTAATTAAGAAAAAGTTACTTAATAAACTATATTTACTCTAACGTTTCAAGGACAATAACATGGATATCGTCAGGTCACGTGATTTTTCTCGAGCGAACGAACTCACTCAGCTACAACAGAGGACGCAAACAGCTATCGGTGTACGCTCTTTCTCACACTGCTGCTTACCTATAGGGCTTTTCGTGTAGGTATATGCACGCGTAATTTGTTTGCTCACCTATCAGTTGGAAAATTTCACCAAAAAGGAACCTGTCTTTTTTAGAATATTTATTTTTAATATTAAAAAATACCCTGTCAAAATAATAATTGCACCTCACTGTCCGGAAGGAATGTACATAGCTATGCATGTATAGTTGTATATTTTATACTCGTTAATAGTATGTACAGATTCAGATGAAATCTTCTGAATTTCAGATGCATCCCCTGAAAATAATCCTGGGGCGCCCATGCAAGTATCTTGCAGAGTTAAAATCGCCCTCAAATCGCCTGTCCTGTTTATTTTCTTTATATTTGAATATTTAAATTTACTTTAAAGTCACGTCAATGATATTTTTTGTAATAACAATTTTTACCCTTTTGTTTAACTTTGGGGGGGATTTTTGGGGAAAATAACCGCTACCCTCCAGCCAGACCGGCATTTTTGTATTAAGCTATCATGGAAGAGTCACCTGAAAAAATTTCAGGTTGCCTAAAATACCTACTCAAAAATGTCTCACAGCTCTTGGACCATAAAACCTTTTTACATGGACAGTTATAATCATAAACTTTATATAACAAATATAACTAATATATACAGTCATTAGCACAACTATTGATAGGCAGATATAGAAGACTTTAACACAAAAACAGCTAGACTAATGATATCTATTATCCATCTACTAGTTTAAAGTGCTCTTGCACTATACGTCTATAGCAACCAACTGACATTGTAAAATCAATATTTTTTACTAAATTTATATTGTTCGCTAGTTTCAACATGGCCTCTAGAGGAGAGCAAACAGATGTTCTTATTTTTCCAAACAACAACTTATATCTCGT
The DNA here is from genome assembly GCF_917563875.1 of Diabrotica virgifera virgifera. Classification (NCBI taxonomy): domain Eukaryota; kingdom Metazoa; phylum Arthropoda; class Insecta; order Coleoptera; family Chrysomelidae; genus Diabrotica; species Diabrotica virgifera. Next base: position 96,677,311 of record NC_065447.1, read on the forward strand.
TGCTTTTCGAGGAACATTAAATGGTATCCGCATTCGTAAATCAATTGTACCTGAAATATTATTAATTATTTTATATAGAATCATTGCCAGTACAAATTTGCGCCTACTAGTCAAAGACAAAACTTCAAATTCTTCCCTTAGCATGGTTGATCTTATGGTTCCATAATCAGGCCATCGATGATGTTTTTTGAAATACAAATAACGAAGAAACTTATTCTGAACTTTTTCTAGTGCCTCTAAATGTACTTGAGGTTGTTGTCCCCAAATAATGGAACCAAATTCTAAAATTGGTCTAACTAAAGTATTATATAATATTTTTATACCCTTAATACTAGTAAAATCGCTAGTTTGTCGACATATAAAACCCAGCATACGGTTCGCTCGTTTTGCAGCTTTACCAATATGTGTAGCAAATGACAGTTGATTATTATAAATTAAACCCAAATCCTTGACCTCACTGGTCCTTTTTAAAACATTCAGTCCTATTAAATAATCAAATACTATTGGTTCTCTTTTACGGGTAATAGACATAACGTAGCACTTATTTATATTGAATTTGATCTTATTATTGTCACCCCATAATAAAATGTTCTCAATATCCCTTTGAATCATAACGCAATCCCTAACAGTTTGAATTATTTTGAATAACTTAAAATCATCTGCAAATAATAAGTAATCTGAATACTGGATGACGTTTGCTAAATCATTTATAAACATTAAGAACAAAAGTGGTCCAAGATTAGACCCTTGTGGTACTCCCGAGTTAGCCTTAAATTTACCAGAAGTATTTCCATTGTGTTTTACAACAAAACTCCTATTCTGCAAATAACTTTTAAATAACTTTATTAGATTATCAGATAAGCCAAAATTACATAACTTTCTTAAAAGAACATCGTGTTTTACTTTATCAAAGGCTTTTTCGAAATCCGTATACACTACATCCAATTGCAATTGTTTTTCTAACGCATTGTTTGCAAACTCGGTGAATGAAATAAAACTTGTGTTTATCGAGCGACCCGACATAAAACCATGTTGATGATCATTAATACTATATTTGACGTGATTATATACATGAGCATGCAATATTTGTTCGAAAATTTTTGATAGAGCACACATAATAGCGACTCCTCTATAATTTTCAATATCTCTTTTGTTACCCGCCTTAAATATTGGAGTAATTGAAGATAGTTTCCATTTTTCTGGAAATTTTGAATAAGTTATTATTAGATTAAAAATATATAATAATGGTAACTTTAACCACTCTTGGCATGCCTTTAAAATATACGGGGGGATGACATCTATACCGGCAGCTTTCTTTGGTTTCAGCTTTTTGACTGCATTATCATAATCTACGCTTGTTATTGATGGTAAATTCAAAACATTGTTATTACTAATAATATTTGTAAAATTAGTGTTATATTGCAAAATATTTCGCAAACTCATTAGCAGTATCACTCTGATTTATTTCTTTACCCCCAAAATAAAATATTTCTGTTTGATTAGACTTAGAATTCTTATTATTAATGAAACTCCAGAAATTGTTAAACTCGTTTTCTATATTTTCCTCAATTTGCCGTATATATTTCCTGTGCTCTATGTTAATTAATGATTTCAGTTTTTTTCTGGTCTCTATAAATTGATTGTTAAAATAAATTGAAACATGTCTTAACTTTCTAAAATTATTTTTTTGTTTGAGCAACTTTTTGATATCAGGCGTAAACCATTTCGGAAAATTAGAATAATTCTTGTAAATATTATATTGTGGTACATAACCTTCAAATATATTAAGTACTTTTGAGTAAAAGATATCTAGAGCTTTATCTACCTCTATTTCCTCTGTTACAGCTTCCCACGTCATATTTCTCATCAAATCACACATCAAATCAAAATTTGCTTTTTTAAAATTAAATCTATTACCAACTAACTTATCTGTTTGTCTAAAACTTGATACTGTAAATGAAAGTTGAATTTCCAGAGATGGATGTAATCTATCTTCCTTTACTAACGGTAACTGCTCTTGACATACCTTACAACTATTTATATTATCTGCAGATGCTACTACTTGATCTAAAGTTTTGCCCTGCCAGTTTTTTACATTGTTATAAAGCAAAAATGAATTAAAATTTATAAACTCAATCATACTTTTAAACTTAGTACTTCCATTAGTAAAATCTAGATTTTCGGTTCCTTTAATTTCTGCAATATTGAAGTCGCCAAAAATAAACGTGTTATTAATATCAGTAATATGTGTTTGTAACAATTCGAAGCAATTCGCATAGTCATGTAATTTACAATCTGGTGGAATATACACTCCAATTAATTTTATACTTAATTTGTTATTAATTTTTAAATCCGCAACCAAAATTTCAAAAGATGAACAATGTTGTGTTACTTTTAAAATCTTATGCTCCTTTTTTATTATCATTAATACTCCTCCTCCCTTAGTTTTGCCAGAAATCTCCTGGTTTCTGTCAGATCTCAATAAGTTAAATAGATTTATATCAATTAGTTCTCCATCAACCATATCCTCCCGAAGCCATGTTTCTACAGCTACTACTACATCATAATTACCTCCCAAGCAATTTTTATAGAATTCCGCAGTTTTCGTGTTCAGTCCCCTACAATTCTGAAAGTTTATGTGAATCCCTGTCATAAATTGAGTTGTCCCCTGATATCAAATCCTAATCATATTATATTTATTATTTAATATATATTTTTTTACACCTATTTTATTTCTACTATACCGTAGTAAATTCTTTTCATAAATTTTTGACAAACCAAATAAATTAAAACAATAATTGAAATAATTTAAAACATCCAGTTTTTCTATAAGTAACTCATTAACAACATCAATATTTTTATCCTCTTATACACTACAAACCAAAATCAACGAATTTAAGTTCCAAATTAATATATCTAAATTACTATCAACAAAAACTTATCAGTCACTAATATACACATTACAGAAACTTTGAGTATAAAGTAGCCCACACACGTTAATTGTCATGAACCGATTCGCAAGTAATCACTTTAATTTCATCATTCTTCTTTATAAATACTCTACCATCGTAACTCCATGCCTCAGTCTTCCCGAACTTACTCCTTGCCTTCTTCAATAATGAATACCTATGTTTCTTTCTACCTAGAATTTCCTTTTTCTTCAAATAAGAACTAAAGTCTACCACCACTGTTCTCGATTTATTAGTTTGCAAGTTTAATTTACCTTGTCTGTATAAATTAGAAATTTCGCTGGAATTCCATTTTATTTTCAATGTGTTGTTTATAATATTTATGACAACGGACATCAAATTTTCATTATTAGTTTCATTAATGCCATCAAAACGCAGGGTCCTTTTCTTTTGAAGTGCCTCTATGTCATCAATTGCTTTTGCTATTATCTACCAATAATTAAATAGTTTGTTGACTTAAAAGCCTTCTTGGTTTAGATTATAGTTCCAGAAGCTGGTGAAAATTAAGCGAATAATTTAGCCATAATTCAATTGTTAATTAATAATTTATGGTCGCAATAATAACCAAAATAATTATGATACACTGATTAAACATTGAAATCTCATAAAGACGAGAAGCCTATTTAACATTTTGTCGACAAAATATAATTTTTTTATTTTTTTGCATAATCTTTAAATGTTAAAAAAAATAGTTATAAACAAATTAACGTTTCTCAGAAAGTTTTTATTATATTATAATTTTAAAAAATAGCTAAAATGCGCATTTCAAATATCTTGAAAATGAATGCTTTAAAACTTTTTTGCAACCATTTGCAAAAAAGTTATGAAACAGCAAAATAAACATACGATTACAACGGTGTTTATAATTTTTTTAAATTCTTTCAAAGCGTGGAAGTGAGTTTAAAGTACAAGCTAATTATTTACAAAAAAACATCGATTATAAGATTAATGGTTATATTTTAATTCAAGATTATAAATATATTTTTTTGTAATTTACACGCGCGAAAGTAGAATAATACAGTACTGTAGCTAAAATTTTCACTCGGAGCGACGACCGGCGGCCGCGCGGCGTACACTTTTAATAAGTAATGTATGCTGCGTGTCAGTCGCTTCGAGTGAACATTTTAGCTCCGACTCTATATCAGGCCTACTTTTGCGCTAAAAATTACAAAAAAAATATTTTTAATCTGTGATGAAAATATAACCATTGCACTAATTTTTGACATTCTTTGTGAGTAATTAGATTGTACCATAGACTCACTTTTAAGCTTTGAAACAATTAAAACAAATTATAAATAACGGAGAAATCGTATATTTACTTTGCTGTTTCATAACTTTTTTGCAAATGGTTGGAAAATTTTTTAAATCGTTCATTTTCAAGACCTATGAAATACGCATTTTAAGTATTTTTAAAATTAGAATATAATAAACAATTTCTGAGAAATGTTAATTTGTTTATAACAATTTTTTTTTAAACATTTAAAGATTATGCAAAAAAATGGAAAATTTATGTTTTGTCGACAAAATATTAAATAGGCATCACACTTTTATAATCTTTCTAATTTTGATCAATGTCTCATGATTATTTTGGTTGTTATTGCGACTGTAAATTCTTAATTAACAATTGAATTGTTGCTAAAGTATTCGTTTCATTTTCACCGGCTTCTGAATTTATAATCTATACCAAGAAAGCTTTTATTTCACCAAGCTATATAATTATTAATTAATAATTACTGGTCAAAAAAATTATTTGAAAATTCGAGATTTTGTTGGGAAAATCCACATTTTCCGAGGAAAGTTTTCATCGGAGCAAATCGGGAAAAATATGCCTCTATGTAGAATTAAATTGGGGTGAATTTTTATTTGAGTGTTTTTGGTGTAAACTTAAAATCTTCGGAGTTACAGAGCAATAATTGAGAAAAATACGATTTGTCGGCGCCATTTTGTTTATAAAAAGTAGCACACTATCTGCGGACTTTGCATACCTATATTAATAATATATAGGATCTTATAATTCGATTCCAGCAATAAAATTGCTGGTAAATAACCTTTCTTTGTACTTTACTCATTAGACCAGCGTATTATAACTAGTTTTTTTTTCAAAATTTAAAGAATATGCAAAAAAAAGAAAAATTTATACTTTGTCGATAAAATATTAAATAAGCATCTCATCTTTATAATCTTTATAATTTTGATCAATGTATCATGATTATTTTGGTTATTATTGCGATCATAAATTGTTAATTAACAATTGAATTGTTGCTAAAATATTCGTTTAATTTTAACCGGCTTCTGGAATTACAATTTATACCAAGAAATCTTTGATGTCACTAAGTTATTTAATTATTGATTAATAATTACTTACCTAAAACTTTATTTGAGAATTAGAGTTTTTGTTAGGAAAACCCGCATTTTCCGAGGAAAATTTTCGTCGGAGCAAATCGTGAAAAACCTATATCTATGCAGAATTTAATTGCGGTGAATTTTTATGTGGGTGTTTTTGTTGTAGAGTTAAAATCTTCGGAGTTATAGAGCAATAATTGAAAAAAATACGATTTGTCGGCGCCATTTTGTTTATAAAAAAAGTAGCACACTATCTGCGGACTTTGCATGCCTATATTATTAATATATAGGATCTTATAATTCGATTCCAGCAATAAAATTGCTGGTAAATAACTTTTCAATGAATTTTGCTAATTAGCCCCGAGTACTAGGAATTATGTTCAGTAAAATGAATCGTCATGCAACTTTTTACATTCGATTGAGGCAGCGTCGGATAAAGGAGCGGGCGAGCCGGGCGGTCGCCCGGGGCGCCAAAATTTGAGGGACGCCGATATAAAAATAAAATATTTTATATATTAAATTTTCAATTAGACAAATTCTTTTATGATCTAAAAAGTTTGTTCATTTTTTTTTGAAAAGATCATTTGTCACGTATAACCTACAAGAATAAAAACCGCTAAACGCCGTAAAAATGAGTGGCGCATAAAATATTTCAGCTACAAAAGATCTGATATGAATATTACGTGGCGCGAAAATGGATTTTCATTTGATGCAAAACAAAATTCTAGTTTTATTTTAAAAGATTTTTCCATAATATTTGCTAAATTTGAAGTAAACGCGCCACAAAAGAGTAACTTTGATACAGTTTGAATTTTGAAACACTTTTGTGGCGCGTTTACTTCAAATTTAGCAAATATTATGGAAAAATATTTTAAAATAAAACTAGAATTTTGTTTTGCATCAAATGAAAATCCATTTTCGCGCCACGTAATATTCATATCAGATCTTTTGTAGCTGGAATATTTTATGCGCCACTCATTTTTACGGCGTTTAGCGGTTTTTTATTCTTGTATCAGGAGTTTTTCAAAGTTATTTATAAATTAAATGTATGAAGTTGAATACAATGTTCCTCTATTACACGTCAAGCTTTATAAATGGTCACCTTTGTTGCATTATCTCCCAAATGATCTAGTGTCCATCGAATGTACACTATATTTTTTTTATTCGAAATAGATTGAAAAAAAAATATTGAGATGGCCGGTAAATGAAGTCGGATTGCTCGTTGCCAGATCAAATTTAGCGTCGTAACCACTACAACTACATAAATCAATTCGGGAATAATCGTTAATTGGATTATACTTTTGTAGCTCAATAACTTCTAAACGGCTTAACCGATTTTGATTAGTAAACATGAGTTTGAAACGTATTGACCAGTAGTATCTGATGGATCTACGGTCCAGTATGATAACTGAAGCTATTACAGGAATTATTGAGCTTGAGAAACCGTTTTTCCCACAGGAAATAGATTTTATCATATTTATGAAGCCTATAACCTAAAAAATTCAAATTTTCCGGGATATGAGGTATACACCGTTAAATTCGTCTTGAGTCCTTCTTCAAACGCTAAGTTATTGGCGCAATTCGTAGGTTGAAATGTTGAGTAATTGTCGAAAAAAAAAACCAATATTTTCAAAGTTTAGTTTTTCAGTTTTTCGGCTATGCTGAGCCGTGTGTATGTCTGATCCTGATGGCTTAGACACCATTTGAAAGCTTAAGTCAACACTATTAATTTGATGTATTTGCGGTTCTCCTGGCTCTTCTTGATCCGAATATATATACCCCCAAAACATATGCCATTTTGTACCTACCAAGTCCTATAGCTGGCTTATGGGTGGTCAAAAGTCACAAACTACACCGGTTCTAAATCGGCCCTGACCCCCTCTTCAAACACAGAGGAAAAATATCAAATCGGTTTAACTTTCAAACACACATACATATATATCCACAAATATTTTCCCTTTTTTAAATAAAAATTAAGTCACATTTCTAAGCTCTATAACTTTTGAATGGTATAACCGATTTTCAAAATTAGACATGCGTTGGAAAGGTAATGATCAGTTTTATTAGAAGCCGCAAAGGTTGGACTTAAATTTTTAAAGTTTTTGGGAGTTGTGGGGACCAGAACGAAAAACAGACCCTAAATAGGAAGGGCCGTAAAATCTACACTCTTGGACCAAAATCGATGGTTGACATATAAATGGGTGACTTTTTTTTCTGAACTTTAAGATGGGAGTTGGCCCAATTTTCAATTCAGTCAGATTTAGAAAATCGAAAATTTCGTGTATATATAGTGTCGCGTGTAGGGGGGTGTATTTCTGCGCCACTGGCGAGAACTGCCGTTCTCTGGTAATTTTTTCGATATAAAACTAACAGCTTCGATAACCAATAAATCGAAAACTATTAATTTTACCAAAAAAATGTATAATGAACATTTTTTGCTTATAATTAATATTTTTACCAGCATTTGCGGTCAAAATATAATAAAAAATTTCCACCCTCGAGATGAGGTGGCAACCACCCCATGGTAAAAGCGTCTTTCGGCATCATATAGATTTTGATCCTTGGACTATCCACTACTTGTTGTCAAATTTTCAAGCAAATCTATCCATTCTGTAAAAATTGCGAAGTGAAAAATTTCAGTTCCTGGACTAATTATACTTTTGGAGCTCTATAACTTCTGAATGGTTTACCTGATGTTGATCACTAAACATGAATTTGAAACGTATTGACAAGTAGTATCTGACGCATCCAAGATCTAGTATGATAACTAAACGTATTACAGGAATTATTGAGCTTGAAAAACCGTTTTTCCCATAAGAAATAGATTTGATTATACTTATGAAGCCTATAACTTACAAATTCGAATTTTCCCAGATATAAGGTATACACCGTTAGACGCGTCCTGAGTCCTTCTACAAACGCTCAGTTATTGGCGCAATTCGTAGGTTGAAATTTTAAGTAATTGTCGAAAAGCCAAAATTTTCAAAGTTTAATTTCTCAGTTTTTTGGCTCTGGTTAGCAGTGTGTATATCTCAGCTTGATCGCTTAGGCGCCATTTGAAAGCTTAACTCAACCCTATTGATTTGGTATATTTGCGGTTTTCCTGTCTTTTCTTGTACCTAAGATATATACGCCCAAAAAATATGCTATTTTGTATCAACCTAGTCCTCTAGCTGGCTTACGGGTAGTCAGAAGTCAAAAATTAAACCTATTCTGAATCGACCCTCACACCTTCTTGAAACACAGAAAAAAAAATTCAGATCGGTGCAACTTTTCCACACACATACATACATACATACATACATACATACATATCCACAAACATTTTCCATTTTTTAAATAAAAATTGAGTCATATTTCTGAGCTCGATAACTTTTGAATGGTATAACCGATTTTCAAAATTAAACATGCGTTGGAAAGGTAATGATCTGTGCTATCAGAAGCCGCAAAGGTCGGGCTTAAATTTTTGAAATTTTTGGAAGTTTTGGGGACGAGAACGAAAAACAGGCTTTAAATGGGAAGGGCCGTAAAATCCACACCCTTGGACCAAAATGGAGAGGTAACATATGGATGAACGAGTATTTTCCTAAACTTTAAGATGGGATTTGGCCCAATTTTCAATTCAGTCAGGTTTAGAAAATCGAAAATTTCGTGTATATATAGTGTCGCTTGTAGGGGTGTTGTGCGCCACTGGTGAGAACTGTCGTTCTCTGTGGATATCAACATTCTACTTAAAAATATGTAGAGGAAGATCAAATTTTAAATTATCAACAAAGTTTAGATAAGTCAGCGATACTATACTTGCGTTAATGTTACATGCCTCATTGATTAAATAATATTTAGTTTTTTCTAAATTTGCATTAACAATGGCGCGCGTGCTTTGTGAAATAAAAAATGAATGTGTGTGTATTTTGTACGCACGTAAGAAGTTATACTTCTATTATATGATTATATGATTAAAAACGAAATTAATATACTTTTTATTTATATTTTATTTAAATATTAAACTAATTTATACTTACTACTTCACAAACATTTTTATTAAAACAGTGCCAAAAATTAAAATAATAAAAGAATAAAACACACACAAACACATTAAAAATGCCGCAAATAATTTCTGAACATTAATTGTCAGAAAATTTTTAACTAAATACGTATTTTCTGAAAATAAAATTATATAATAAATATACTTACCATCATAAAATGTATAAAAAAAAACAAAAAAATAAAAGTTTCTATTGGGATTCGAACCAACTTACCAGCGCGGCTGGTATTGGCGTTGTATTGGGGTTCACTCGCATTAAACGCTTCGCCACGGAGACAGTGTGTCATTTTGTGCGAAGATCGACTAACTTAACGGATTAAACTTTTGACATTTTTGAATTATGTTAATCAAATTATTTTGATTTTGAATTAAAATGATTTAGAATTGAAAAAATACAACAAAACATAGAGTAAGAAAACAATATATTAGGTGGATATTGATAGAAATTTTGATGGTAATCAAATTATGTAAATTGGTAGGTTCAAATAGGTAGGTACCTATGATATATTTATAATTATTACGTACCTGTTGCGTTTAAAAACTATTTAAAAATCACTACAATTATAAACTTTTTTGTTTCTGTCCTCACAAAAATAAAACTAATATATTATATAGTCTGTTCGCTAAACTCAGACGCAACTTTCTAGATATTTTAGTCGGTAATTTTGCCAATTTTAGTAAAATTGGCAAAAAATAATTACTAAGTAGTTAATAATCACTAAATAGTTAGTAATTTTGCAAATTTTTGCAAAATTGGCAAAAAACAAAAAAATTATCGACTAAAATATCTAGCCGGTTGCGTCTGAGTTTAGCGAACCGACTATACATTTGTTTACCTTCATATTGAACAATTATTTATTATTGACAGATCATTTCAACACCCAATCAGAGCCCGTATAACGACTAATAAATTTCGCAATCACTTGCATCGTGCAAAGTGGCTATGTTCAAATATCGTAACTATTTAAATTTGAAATTTGATCAACTATTTTTAAAACACTTACCAGTGTAATATTCTTTAGCTTTGAATAAGCGAGATCGTAGATCGTCCCGGTTGATTATGTGATTATGTGATTATGTGTTGTTATCCACAGTTCTCTACGCCTTCGAGCTAATAGGTTTTTTATCAGTAATTTTGCGGCACTCATACTAGTCACATTTTGATGGGCTTTCACGTTGGCATGCAACAATCATCTCTTCTATGTTAATAAGTCCAAAAATATAATATGAAAACTATTTAAAAAGGCAGTATAACCATTAACTAACTTTTTGTTTGTTGTTTCTCTTCCTACAAATTTTAAAACGCAACAACCATACATAACCAAACCACAGTCCCACAGCTGTGCCACAGCTGCCATATTGGATAATTTTTGTCATTTCATTAGAACATCCAATCAGAACAAAGTTGTAATGCGACTGCGCCGGAATCAAAGGTTTTAATCCTCATAAAATTCACCCTCATATCGCGCGTAAAGAAGTATAACTTCAAAAAGTTTCGTAAGATATTGATTGTGGAATTAATGAATTTTTATTCTTTTTATGTTATATGGATTTAGGTAAGTTGCTATCTACGTATTAAAAAAATAAATGAGTAATTAATTTTATGGTAGGAAATCATAATATTCAATCGCACATTGTCGTGAGGTAAACGACGAGAATTTTGAACATTTTAAGTGATTTTTTTAAATTTTTATTCTTATCGGTTTTAGTAAATAAATTATTACCTATTCTTTCATTGTAAAGTGATTTATTTATTGTTTATTTTTTTTTTACCAAACTATGATTATTGACGATTAGGAATGATAAGTTCTTCTTCACATGAATGTACAGAAACCTATTTCGAGCACTTTGTAAGCGTTAATTTTTTTTTTGCCACATTTTTTGTCACAAATTGAACGAAGAATTCTAAAATGACTTTTTTTGTGAAATATTTCAGTGGCCTACTATTTTTTTTTTATTTAGACCATTAACCGTATGCGCGCCCATGCTGGATATAAAATGCTTGATTTTATATCAAAGAATGCGCAATAATTTTAGAGCAATAAATAAATCGTCAGTTTATTAGAAAGATTTCAACACCTCGTTTCTCGAATATGCGTTTTTAGAATAAACTGTCATTATTCTTTCATGTAAAATTACTGATAAAAGTTTGTCTCACTTATTTAGAAACACCCTGCATCCTTTCTAAGGATTTCCACAGTTTTCAGTGTATTCCTTCACTCAACCGTTTTATCCAGTTCTTTCTATTTTTCCAGTCCCCTTCCCGCAGATTTCTTCTTTTCGTTGCTTCGTCCACTTCATCTCTGAAAGATCTTTGGGTCTCCCTCTCTTTCGTCTTCCTATCGGCTCCGCTTTGTTATTCTGTTTATCCAACGTTTTTTGTTTGCTCTTCTCAGTGCCAATACCAGGTTAATTGCTTCTGTTATATCTAGTCTCTTATATCTGAGTTCATCTCTCTTATTTTCTTAATCTCTTTTTTATTTATTCTATCTCTTTTTGTTACTCTGCAGCTTCGCGTTAGGAATTCCATCTCTATTGCTCTTATTGTGTTTTTGGTTTTCTTATTTATTATACAATTTTCACACCCATAAGTCAGGACACTTCTTTTCACAGAAGTTCAATTTTCGAAGAGACACGTCGATGTCTTTCTTCCATTGCTTTCCATAGCCTTGGTTCTAGGTATCGAGTCACAGGCCTACTTAGTATATCATAAATCAATTAATCAATGATTTTCAATTGAATTTAGATGATTGTAGATGCCAAAGATATGACAACGGCTCTAATATGAAGAAAAAAAAGGTATACAAGCTCGTGTTTGCAAGGAATATCCTCGTGCTTTTTTTATACCATGTGGATACCACTTCCTTAATTTAGTCATTGGATATTCAGATTGTCCGCACAATCAACATCTTTTTCAGTATTGTGCAACGTTTATACTAATTTTTTTCTGTTTGTTGACAATATGCATTTATCTTTATCTTTTGCTTCGCTCCTTCGTAGCTTGAACTTCAAATACGCTCGTTATGCCATGACCTAATATGTTGCATCAGTTATACATATATAAAATATATATGAAAAAATATATTTATTCAAGAAACAGTACAATACTTATTATTTATAAATAATAAGAATTGTACCATTTTCTAATAACTATTGAACCATAGTTCTTCATAGTTCCTTGCATTTTGGGCATAAGAAAAATGCATTTTTAATGTGTATCTCGAAGAGATGGAAAATTAAAAATTTAGATCTCGTGAAATACTGACGGAAATAAGTTCAATTTTTACACTCGGTGGTTTTGGGACTCGCTGAACACGAATTTCATGATGGCGATGGTTTCCAAGGTACCTGGTGTCCAGGGTTGAATTCATCTACTGGAGTTTTATGTTATAATCATTCAAAACCAAGCAATAACCATTGATTGGGTGTTTTGGGGGTCGCTGAGAACGAATTTCATGACGGCGATGATCTCCGAGTATTTTGGTGCCCAGGGTGGAACTCGTCGCCCAGTGTCTTCTGCTATAATCATTCAAAATCAACCAATCACCATTACCTGGTTGTTTTTGGGTCGCTGAGCACGAATTTCATGTCGGCGATGGTATCCAAAATACCTGGTTGCCTGGTTGAATTTGCATTTTTATTGGAAAATATAACTGACTCAATACAAGGGCAGGAAATAACTCTCAGACAAGCTGCACTGGAAAATAGCATTTTAGGGAGTCAATGTGATAAGCGTTGCCAATGCAAAGGTGGTTGTAAACATAATAAATGTGGATGTCGTGCAAACAATAAAATTTGTAATTCAAAATGCCACGGTTCACTATGTTTTCAAAATAAAAATTATTAGTCTTTATAAGATGTTTGAAATAAAAAATAATACATTACGGATAATTTTATTTATTTATCAACATTGGTCATTGGTATCTGGCCACTGTTGTTATTGACCGATCATTGATGAAAACTATAAAACAGTTAATTTTTTGCAATACTGGCGAATAGCTAATGTTATTGTCGTTAAAAACTGGACATTTTCGTTAGTAACCAAAGAAAATGGACATTCACGACAATGACCGGTCTTTAACGTCAACGTCCAATTTACACTATTTTCCGTAACATATAGTATGTCATTTGGCATTTCTACTTTAAAAATGCCAAAATTTACCAATAACTTATTCATAATTTTTTTTTAGATATGCTCTAAAAGTATTTTGAGAAAGTTTACCAATGGAAAATTCATATTCAGCTACCTCCAAAACCCTGAGTAATGGTTATTGAGTGATTTTGAATGATTATAACATAAAACTTAAGGTAACGAATTCCACCCCGGACACCAGGTACCTCAAAGTCCATCGCCGTCATGAAATTCGTGCTCAGCGACCCCAAAACCACCGAGTAATGGTTATTGACTGATTTTGAATGATTATAACACAAATCTCCAGGCGACGAGTAACGCCTTGTGCACCAGGTACCTCGGAGATTGTCGCCGTCATGAAATTCGTGTTCAGCGATCCCCAAAACCCCCGATTATAAAAATTGAACTCATTTCTGTCAATATTTCCCAAGTTTTAAATTTTTCAATCTCTTCGATATGTTCTTCGAAAATGCACTTTTGCTATGCACAAAATGCAATTTTCATCTCCCTGAAATCAATGACGATTCATCTTACTGCACAATATTCCTAGGTTTTGGGCTTTTTAGTGCTTTGTTGATTCGCCTAATAGTTTCCTTACAATAACACTTTAGCATTAATATAAAAGTTTTGCAAATGCTCGACCATCGGAAATATATTATTTCTGATCGTCTTCGCATTACAGCCATAACACATAGTTAAGTATCCCACACAAACCCAAAATTCCAAGTTTCATTACTGCCATATCACATGTTATGACACTAGAGCAGTTTTACTTGTATAATTTTCTCTCCTAACCAGAATGCATTATCACATGTTAAGGCAATATTTAAAAATGAACGGTACTTACAACACATTAACTCTCGACTACTGTGTAACGCAAACTTCCTGATGGCACGCTTGCTTATGATGAGAGCGCCAAAACCGGATATGGTAATAACGACACAGGCATACTATATTGATTCTGAGATAACTAAATTAAATGACCTTATTTCACAATGAAGGCAACGCCTGAAGGAACGTGTTAGGCCAAAAAACAGATTTTCCATTTTTTTAGGGTTATGGTACTAAGAATGAGATGACTTATGAAGTCGGGGGCGATGATATCTTCCACCAAAATATATCACCTAAACAAACGTCACGTATGTAACGTTACAAACGTCACATCTTTGATATTTTATTTTAAAATAATTATTTTAACTTATTTCCTTTAATATTTCATTAATAATTATCTTCTTCTAATTGGTTTACCCATTTTCCCCTTTAAAAATCGGTTGGCGCTCTCTTTTATTACCCTCTTTTATTATCTTCTATTTAATATATCTCTTTCATTTAAATCATCATACTGAACATACCTCGTATATTCATACTCTCCAAATATCTGTATTTTCAATACGGAACATGCCGCTACTTCATAGTACTTGGTTGTCATTTTAAATGTCGTTTTCAATGACAGTGTCACTTCATCGACTTGACCCCCTACTCCCTGACATACACTGGAAGGGAAAAATTAATCCTTAAAAAGGCATGTAATTCGAAAAATAAATCATTTCTATTTCATCAAATCATCTCTTGGGGTAAGGATAACATTATATTGTGATTATATTTCTCCGTCTAACAGTTTTTCTAATTGTTTTTTACCTAACCTAACTTCCAATGTCAGACCATGTGTTCTGATATTTTAGTTTCAAATATAATTATCTTTTAATTTACATGTATGCACGTTTAGTAATCAGAATTTTAACTATTCTCATCTAAATTTCATTTGATTTATTCTTGTCATCTGCTACTCTTTCTGACGATTAGAACGGCAGATGGCACACGTTGGTTTTTCTTCTTGATGATTGATATGTGTCTCTATTTTATAGTTTTTTGGAAAGAAACCACTTTTCTCCCTCCGGGAGTTTCAACAACCCTCAAATCGCCGGCGATACAACAACGAGGACCATGTCATCAGGGCTGCAACCACATAACCAAGACTGCAACGACCAACATCCGTAGGCCTGGTGGAATACAACACCTACAACCCCAGAGCCCGTTGCAGAATCAGCAGCAGTACCATACGACATCAAGAAGATACCATCAGCTACCAAAAGCCATAAGTATAATCCAGAATTGTTAGTTTTTGGCAAGAATTTGAATACATTTGTTAATGCAATTTACTAAGTCATTTTATTTATTATATCTTTATGAACAATAAACATGATTAGTTAAAAACTATGTTTTGTTTGCTTCCATTCCAATTTTCATAGTTCATATCTAAGGTTAGGACAAGACGAACACACACCTGAGTGACTGAGCTAAGCTAAGGGTGTAACGATGGCTATCTTGGTTAGTTGAGGTAATATTTTCGAATATTATTTCAATTAGCTGGGTAGTCAATCGCTATTTTGTTACAAACTGTTTAAAACATGTTGTATTTTAACCGTCTAAATGATAGTAAATGTACAAGCAATTAAATCGGACTTGCACATACTGCAATTTTTAATACCCATTAGCAATTACTAATGATTTATTTATTCAATTTCCATAAATGGTGTTTTTATTTTTCACTCTTCGCTTTTCATCGGAGATTTAAAATTAATCGTGTGGAAACGTTCGTCTGACCCGTTTTTCATAGAGACGAAGCCCTTTAACCTGCGACACATCACTCTTCTCACGCTCTTTTGCGAAAATTTATGCCATCATCAGATGTTCAATTTACAAATTTCAAATGATTCATGTGACAAAAAAATATAAATCAACCATTATATTCTCATTTACGGTTTTTACTGGAACAAGTTAAAACATTCTGAGAATAATTATTAAAATAGTAAGGAACATGGTATGAATAACATCAAATGTAGACCAAACTAAAGAAATTAAGACACGTATTGAAATAGCACGTGCATAATTCATTAAACTTAAAAAGTTTCTTTGTTGTCAAGATATAAGGTTAGAACAATGCCTAAGGATGCTTCGGTGTTACGAGTTTTCGGCTCTACTTTGGCTTGGCAGCGCGGATACTAAAACAAGTGCATTTAAAATTATCTTGTGAATACCAGCTGTACGCATTAATTTTCAGTATTTGAAAATTTATTACCATGGTTTATTCCCTCTGGAAAAGGTAGGCATCGTATTATTGTATTTTATGAACATTAAATGTACCAATATGACAGCTACAGCCCAACAATTTAATGAACGAAATAAAGATCTTCTCCTTCTTATTTTACTTCTTGTAGATCTTTCGATCTGTTTAATTCTGAAGTTGCCTCTGGTTAATTTACTGGGAGTTAGATTGCCAACTACTATCCCTCCATCTTTTAGGTGGTTTCCGGGGGTCTTGAACCGGGCGGGTTGATTTCTAGGGCATTTTTTTTGAGTCTATTCTCATCCATTCGTCTTACATCGTTGTACCACATCCTCTTGCGCTGCCTTCCCCCTCTTACAATATCTTGAATTTTTCATTGCTCTCTAATGTCTGTATTTCTCAATCTGTTTCTTCTAGTCTCCCCACTATTGTTTTTATGGTTTTCATTTCGGCAACTCTTAGCATCTCTTTCGTTTTGTTGGTGTCTTTGCGCACTTCTATACCATCTGTCATGATCGGTCTTATGCAAGTCTTGTAGATTCTAATTTTACTATCTGTGCGCATATATGGACTTGACCAGACTATCTCTCGCAGTAATGCGGACAATGCAGATGCTTTGTTGATCTGACTCCTCAGGTTCTTTACTGGGTCGTGGGTGCTTGATATATCTATGTCCAGATATCTGAATCGCATCACCTATTCTATGCGGTTGTTGTCAACCACTAACTTACATCCGAGCGGATCTTTTGCTATTGTCATAAATTTAGTTTTATTGGTAGAAATGTTCATATGTATTTGGCAACTTATTTAAAAGGACTGAAAGAGCTGTCTCTGAAGATCATCTTCTGATTCGACAATAATTGCTATATCATTTGCGGCACACCATACCAATTCTTTTGTTGCCCATTCTATATCCGAGATTAAGAGATGTTACTTTGTTTATAATTTTGCCCATGAGTAGATTAAACAAGAAGGGGCTTAAACTATCGCCTTGTCTAGTTCCTCCCGCTGTTGGAATATTTTCAGTGACCTGGTTTTCTGCTCTATCTTTGGTTACGTTGTTATTTAGGTTATGCACTATCTTTGTTATGTTGGTCGGTGTTTTACTTTCTATTAATATATTAAGAAAGTCTCCCAGGCAAACCCTGTCAAACGCCTTCGTCAGATCAATGAAGCAAATATACGCTGGCATGCCGAACTCTATAACTTTTTCTTTTATTTGTTTTATTATAAATACTGCGTCTGTTATAGACAGCCCCTTTGTAAAACTTTGTTGTTCTTCAGCATTAGTGATTTGCTTTTCCAATTTGTCCTTAAGAATGCCCGTTTAAAGTTTCATCGTTGTATCCTCTGTAGTTTTGTGGGCAAGTTTTTTGTCCTTTTTTAAAATTGTGATGCTCTTATGCCATTCCTCTGGTGTTTCTGTTTCGTTTATGATTTTTTAAAGACTTGCGACAGTTTACTTGCATGTTCAGGGCCTCCATATTTTAAAAGTTCATTGGGTATACTATCCGTTCCAGGTGATTTTTTGTTTTTTAGCTTCTACCTCTTTGCCATTAATTTTAGCACTTATATGTGTTTCGTATTCGTTTATATTCATGGTTTCTTCAGCATCATATAGCTCTTTAAAATACTGTTGCCATGTGTCTATAGGTACTCCCTTATAAAGATAAACAAGATAAAAATAACAGTAGGACGCATGACTCAAAGTCAGTAAATAAAATATGGAGAAGCAGGCCTACGTTCTCTCCGATGAGACTCCAACAAGAGTCGAAAATCGTCGATTCAGAGGGCTGGACTGCTCTCCGTATTTTAAGTGAAAAATAAGATTGTTTTGCCTTCGCATTGCAACTGAATTAAAAATGGAACTTTTATTTTATTTTTATATTGGGACCTAAAATGCACAGAAGTGGATAGGTATATGGGTGGAACAAGAGTTGGGCAAGCGTGGAAGGTAATAAAGTCTCTCCAGAGGGAAGGAAAGGAAAAATCTAACATAAAGTTAATAGATCTTAAACAGTACAAACACCATTATGAGATTTTACTGACAGAAGATAGATGTAAATTCCAAGAGATCGAAATGGAAGAATTAGCCGAACATACACAAATAGTTGAGATAACAACCGGAGAGTTAAGCGAAGCCCTCAAAAGATCTAAAAACGGTGAAGCAGCAGGACCTGGAGACATCCCAATTGAGTTGGTAAAGTACGGACCAAACATGTTACATGAGATGTTGGTTCAACTATTTAATAAATGCTTAAAAGGACAAAATATCCCTGATGATTGGAATGTTTGATACATCAGCTCAGTATTCAAGAAAGGGGATAAACGCATATGCACGAATTATAGAGCAATAACTGTTACCAGCTCAGTAGGGAGGTTGTACGGTCGAATAATAAAGAAAAGAATAGAATCAGAATACGAAGACATGGAAGAACACAGTGAATTTCGTGCAGGAAGATCGTGCACTGATAATATATTCGTTCTGCAGCAGGTAATAGAAAAACGGAAGGCAAGGAATCTATCTACCACCTATTGTTTGTAGATTTGGAGAAGGCATACGATACGGTACCTTTGAAAAAACTGTTTCAAACATTGACGAAGGTAGGTCTCAGTAGAGAGTATGTGGATGCTATCGCAAATATATTCAAAAATGCAAGAAGTGTCGTTAAAGAAGGAAACTTTATATCTGAATCATTCCCTATATCAAAGGGGCTTAAACAAGGATGTTGTCTGTCTCGGACTTTATTTAAAATATATATTCAATCATCGCTAGAGCAGTGGAGGAAACAAGTATCCGGAATGGGAATAGACATAGGCAGTGGTAAATGTCTAACAACTTTGTTTTTTGCAGATGATTAGGTAGTCGTAGTGAATGATGAGGAAGACATGGAATACATGTTTAGAAAACTAAAAAAAGAATATGAAAAATGGGGCCTCAATATGAATAGGTCAAAGACAGAGTATCTTAAAATAGGGGATGATGAAGAAGATCCAGAGTTAGAAATTAGAACCACGAAAAGATGTAATGAATATAAATATCTCGGATCTATAATATCTAAAGAAGGCACTATCAAAAGAGACATCGAAAAGAGAACGCAGCAGGGCAAAAAAGCGGTAAACATTCTGAGCTCTCTACTGTGGTCTAAAGATATAAGGCAAGAAACGAAATTGACAATCTATCGTACCTTGGTAGAGCCTATTATGACTTATGGGGCAGAAGTTTGGCAGATGACAAAAAAAGATAGGGAAATAATAGAAGTAGTAGAAATGGATTATCTAAGGAGAGCGTGTGGTATATCTAAAAAAGGTCACATCAGGAATGAAGATATTAGAAGGAGAACACATACTGTATATTCCAGTGTAGATAAAATTGAAACTAGACAACTAGTGTGGTATGGTCACGTGAAACGAATGAATGAAGATAGATGGCCAAAGAAAGCTTTAAATTACATACCACACCAAAGAAGAAGAAGGGGAAGACCTTCAGTTGCCTGGGAAGAAAATGTACGGCACATCATGAAAGATAGAGCCATCAAAGAAGACGAATGGATGGACAGAAAACGATGGCGGTCGAAATGCGAGAAGCGGCAGAGGCTGTAGGAACCTTGCTGATAGATAGATAGATATTGGTCGTTACTTCTTTGAGTAACTTAGGTCCATTTTCTTTTGGAATTTACCAGCTGAACAGACGGGGTCGTGAATTGTAAGTTTTTTGAATTCCCTCTTGTTTTCTTCGCTTCAGCATCCATCTGGCTTGCAAATTATACAAGCCATGGAGGTGTTACCAAGAAAATGGACCAATAAGTTTTCAATTTAAAAATCTTTTAGTAATATTTTACTATTTTTAAATAATAATAATATTGTTATTAGGATTGAAAATTACTTCATCTTTCAATTGCCAGATGACGCTAGTCACCTAGTCCATTCACGTCAGTTGCGGTGTGGGGAATGAACTCTCGGTGTTGATCACTTAAAATATGGAGAAGCAGGCCTGCGTTCTCTCCGATGAGACTCCAACAAGAGTCGAAAATCGTCGATCCAGAGAACTGGACTGATCTCCGTATTTTAAGTGAAAAATAATATTGTTTTGCCGTCGCATTGCAACTGAATTAAAAATGTAATTTTAATTTTATTTTTATATTGGTCGTTACTTCTTTGAGTAACTTAGGTCCATTTTCTGTTGGAATTTACCAGCTGAACAGACGGGGTCGTGAATTGTAAGTTTTTTGAATTCCCGCTTGTATTCTTCGCTTAAGCATCCATCTGGCTTGAAAATTTTAGAAGCCATGGAGGTGTTACCAAGAAAGGGAACCAATAATTTTTCAATTTAAAAATCTTTTAGTAATACTTTAATATTTTTAAATATTAATAATATTGTTATTAGGATTGAACACTACTTCATCTTTCAATTGCCGGATGACGCTAGTGACCTAGTCCATTCACGTCAGTAGCGGTGTGGGGATGAACTCTCGGTGTTGATCACTTAAAGTGTGGAGCAGTAGGCCTACGTTCTCTCCGATTAGACTCCAACAAGTGTCGAAAATCGTCGATTCAGAGGGCTGGACTGCTCTCCGTATTTTAAGTGAAAAACAAGATTGTTTTGCATTGCAACTGAATTAAAAATGGAATTTTTATTTAATTTTGAAAATTAAAAATTTTGTTGAAAAAACCCGCATTTTTCTAGGAAACTTTTCGTCGAAGTAAATCAAGTGAAACACGTCTCTATGTAGAATTTATTTAGGTTGAATTTTTATTTGAGTTTTTTTGGTGTAAAGCTAAAATTTTTGGAGTTATAGAGCAAAAATTTTGCTCTTTTTGCATTTTGACCCACTGTGTTTCTTTAGGTCTTCTGACCGTCGCATCTGTGGCTTTCCCCTTTTGCGTTTGTGGTTCTACGGTCTCCAATCTATAATCGTCTTTCTATCGTTCATCCTTCTGCCGTAACTGATGTACGGCGAACTTTTTATTTATTTAAGCTTTGCTACTTGAAATATCTTTCACTTTTGTTTTGTTATGGATCTATTCGTCTCTTTTCCTGTCTGATAGTTTAATGTTCAGCATTTGTCTTTCCAAGGATCTTTCTGTCTTTGCTATTTTTTCCATATTTTCCTTTGTAAACGTCCATGTCCGCGAGCCATATATGAGGGAAGGGATTATACACTGATTGAAGACTCTTGTTTTTAGGTATTGCGGGTATGTTCTGTTATTTAGAATATCAGAGAGTTTTCCTAATGACACCCAGGCCAATCTTATTTTTCTCTTTATTTCTTTGGTCTCATTTCTTTTATTTAATCTAGTGATTTGTCTTAGATATATTATACTCTTTTACTGGTTGTATTCTTGTTTGCCCCACTATAATTATTAGTTTATCTTATTGATTGGTCATGGTTTTTGTTTTACTGTAATTCATCTACAGTCCTATCTTTGTCGATTCTCTATCTAGTTCTTCCATCATTCTTTGCAAATCTTCACTTTTTTCTGTTATTAATACAATATTATCAGCATATCGTAAGTTATTCAAATATTGCCCGTTTATGTTTATACCCAAGCTATCCCAGTGTAGTTGTTTGAACACAGCTTCTAGCGCTTGGTTGAATAGCTTGGGCCAGATGGTATCTCCCTGTCTTACTCCTCGATTTATTTTAATAGGCTCCGTTTGTTTCAATAGCTTAATAGTAGTTGTTTTTGCTTTGTTACATATATGTATTTGTAATTAAGTCAGTAGATCTGTAGTATATTTTGCTGTTCTGTAGGGAATTGTTTACTGCCCAGTCTTCCACACTATCAAATGCTTTTCGAAGTCCATTGGATAGAAACTCCTTTGGATAGTCCTATCAGGGGGGAAAATGAATCAATCCCTGCCCTTTGTAGATTCCAGGGGTTTCCTGACCTGGGAATCTAGTACCTATTTAGGGTCCCTTGTCCAGGGTTACGGATGAAGACCGCAACAGCAGCCATGGCGGAGAAGAAAGAACACCTTCGGTACGGTATGGATGGTGGACGTGGCAACCCCTTGATTTTAGGGTTTGTATGGGATCAAAGCAGCGCTCCGTCTGACTCATAATAGGGAGTTTTTGTTGCTACGTAACGTAACGCATCTCCGTATACGTAAAGCAAGTAACGTGTCGTAGAGGATCAATGTTAAAATAGGTAGTTTTTGTAACTGCCTTAACGTAACGTAAAGCAAATCGTAAAGTCCTTTTTAAATTCCGTTGACACTAAAAAAATAAAACAGTGTTCGCACAATATACAATTAATATACAAATGTAAAAAAAGATAAATTAATGATGAAATTGTATGGTTTTAATTGCTTCTATTTAAATATAAAAATATTATTTTTCCTTAGGTTAAATTTTTTTATTTTTGTTTATACCTACTTTTTAGTTGTACATTATTGTACCTACATCAGAATTCCAGTATAATGTAAATAGTTTGGTAATATTTATTTGAAAATTTTACTGAAACTAGGTCATTTGTTTATCTAGTTATTAATTGTGATGATCACTGTATTTCTTAAATTAATACAAGATTTGTTTGTTTTGCTTTATTAATAGACAACTTAAAAACAATAAAATTTTAAATCTCTTATGAAGTTCCAATTTCCAATTACAAACAGAGAATAATTTTACTCAAATAGACTAAACCAATATAACCTTAAAATGTTTATAAACGGGTAGTACGCTGATGAAATGTTCATTTGGTAGGTAATGGGGCAAGATCCCCGTGTGCATTCGGTGACTTTCGTCTCGATAGGGATGCGTTCTCACGTACGTATCAGAGCGTTACTAGGGAGTTTTTGTGCACACAAATACGTAAACGTAACCCATCTTTTTGACATATACGCTTGCGCATTAATGGTTGAACTCCCGTATCTCGATGCGTATTACCTAAAGTAGCGCTCTGATACGTACGTGAGAACGCATCCCTATCGAGACGAAAGTCACCGAATGCACACGAGGATCTTGCCCGATTGGCGATTACCTACCAATGGCTACCAAATGAACATTTCATCAGCGTACTACCCGTTTATAAATATTTAAGGTTATATTGGTTATTGGTTTAGTCTAATTGAGTAAAATTATTCTGTGTTTGTAATTGGAAATTGGAACTTCATAATAGATTTAAAATTTTATTGTTTTCAAGTTGTCTATTAATAAAGCAAAACAAACAAATCTTGTATTAATTTAAGAAATACTGTGACCACCACAATTAATAACTTGATAAATAAATGACCTAATTTCTGTAAAATTTTCAAATAAATATGAACAAACTATTAACATTATACTGGAATTCTGATGTAGGTACAATAATTTACAACTAAAAAGTAGGTATAAACAAAAATTAAAAAATTTTAACCTAAGGAAAAATAATATTTTTATATTTAAATAGAAGCAATAAAAACCATACAATTTCATCATTCATTTATCTTTTTTTACATTTGTATATTAATTGTATATTGTGTGAACATTGTTTTATTTTTTTAATGTCAACGGAATTTAAAAATTACTTTACGATTTGCTTTACGTTACGTTAAGGCAGTCACAAAAACTACCTATTTTAACGTTCATCCTCTACGACACGTTAGTGGCTTTACGTATACGGAGATGCGTACGTTACGTAGCAACAAAAACTCCCTACTTTAGGTAATACGTATCGAGATACGGGAGTTGAACCATTAATGCGCAAGCGTACATGTCAAAAAGATGCGTTACGTTTACGTGTTTGTGTGCACAAAAACTCCCTAATGAGCTTCGAAAACAACGTCTGATCCAGAATGGGCGGCTGAATGAAAACTCGGCAACCCGCCTGACAAGCGTGGCGTTTTAATGTCAATATACCCTCTTCAATAAACATGTCGAATCACGAAACAAATGCAACATTACCCCAGGTGGGTAGAGATAGGTACAATTATTTTTAATTAATATATTTCGGAATTTATTAATGAATGTATTTTAGCAAGTAATGAAAAGCGATTGACATCATTAACTAGAATAAAGAATAATAACATTATAGATATTATTGTACAGTAAATGAAAACAAAGAAAAATATCTCTGACATTAGTAATGATATCTAGCTTCTCACAGTGCAAGAAACATGGCTATGATGAAAAGTCATATTTTAAAGTTTTGGAGCTACTATGACGTCAGAAGTCTTGGCTGAAGTAAACGTGTTTTGTAGTAAAAACGGTATAAATTGCATGTAAAGGGTACCCCCCGTTAAGATAGGCAACATGCCCTCACTCCCAGAATTCAATTTTATTAATTTTTTTACGTTCTATGCAACTAAAAAATGAGATAACGCCGATTTTTAGGTCGCCACCCCCCCTTACCCCTCCCCCCACAGCCAAAAATGTAGATTTTTAGATTTAATTTTTTTTAGTTGGGTTCCAATTGATTTTAAATATTCAAAAAATTCACAAGTGTAGCTGAGGGTTTTACAAAACATGTCCATTTTTTATGGACCCATAGATCGAGTGTACATTACCTCAAATTTTTTTTTAACTTTCTAAAAACCTATAACTTTTTTTTGGAGGGGGCTGTAGGTCCAATTTTTTTTGCATTTTGTGTATTTTATCAAAAGCTATCTTTTTGATTTTTTTCAGATTTTTCCGTCAAGTGCGCCATCTTGAAATATCAAGAAAACTGTTTTTTTAGGGGGTTTTTGGGGATTTTCTCCATTTTATAGACTGCAACATAAATCAACTCAAGGTTTTGTTAATAGATTATGTATAATTTAAAATAACTGAGTACATTAGGATATTCAAAATTTGGGCGAAACACTTTTAAACCCCCAAAAACCATGTTTTTTTTTAAGTTTTGTAAGAATTCTTGCGGATCCAATTATATTTTTTGTGGTCGATACAGCCTGAATATTTTTTTTATTTTTCTTACCTTCTATATGATTTAAAAAATTAGGACTTACCGCAATTTTAGCCCACTTCCCCTATTCCCCCTCCCCCACAAGAAAAAATATCAATTTTTCGATTTTTTTTTGAGTTGGTTTGCAATTAAATTATGAATGTTATTCTGAAGCTATTTCTTTGGGGCATTTTTGTAATTAACTATTCTAAATGTTCATTTTTTAGTAAAGTTGTGGCTTATTTCCCATTTAGAATACATAGCTAATAATTATTAAATTATAAATTACAAAAAATTCACACGCACAGCTGAGGCTTTTACAGAACACCTATTTTTATGGACCCGAAGGTTGAGTGTAAGTACATATTATAACCTCTTTTTTTTTTGTTTTTTAATACGTATATTTTTTTGGTGATGGATTTATGTCTATTTTTTTTTGTGTATTTTATCAAAAACTATATTTCTGACTTTTTTCAGATTTTTCCGTAAGGTGCGCCATCTTCAAAAATCCGCAAAACTGGTTTGTTCGGTGGTTTTTAGGGATTTTCTCCATGTTATAGACTTCAAAATAGATTAATTCAAGGTTTTTTTTTATAGGTAATGTAGGTATAATTTGAAATAACTGAGTTTTTATGGATATTTTATATAATTTACTATTGAATAAACTTAAAAACAACCTGCTAGTTTTCACAATCATAAACTTGTCAGGATGGCACGTTTCACAATTAAAATTAAGTTTCACAATTAAAACTTCCCCTGTTTCCATACCTACATCAAAGTGTGTCCGACTAGACACCGTTAAACTATTCAGATATTTTCAGCTTGCTATTAATCAAAAATAATTTCAAATTTTTGCAATATTTTTATATAAAGTAAAGATGTCATTGTGATATCTTTTGGGTAGGATACAAAAGACAAAAATGAAACAGAATAATCAATTTAAGAAAAATACATTATTTTAATATATCCTACTTCTTGTCGTTTTGTGAATCAAAACATTTTGTTCTTTGTTAGTGTGTATTTAGTAGGTACCCTAATATTACCTTCCATTATACATATTCTAATTATTCAAACATGTGCTTGTACCATCTACATAACCTATATCTCTGCTCTGCCTATTATAATGTCATTTTGATTCACGTTTACTGCTACGTAAAACACCATAAAAAGAATAAGGAAATTATTACCAATATACACTGTGTCCGTAAAGTATGGAACAAATTCGTTTTTAGGTAAACAGAGCATTTTAAGAAATAATCCTAAAATACGTCGATTTTTGATTTTAATTTACCGTATTTAAAAATAATATTCTAATATACAGGGTGAATTACTTTCAAGTAATGACGTCACCGTCATTTTTTTTTAATGGAACACCCCCATTTTGTCTCAATTTTCGGATTACTCTAGCTGAGCTGATTCCAAAAATGTATCACACGTTGATTCAAATTGGTACAGGGTGGACAAAAATACAATAGTTTTGTGTGTGCTCATAATATTAAATTTTAATTAATTTCTGATATTAAATTAAAATATTAAATTAAACAATATCAAAAATTAATTAAAATCAAAAATTAATTAAAACATCAAAAATACAATAAGTATTTTTGATAATATTGTTAATTTAACTAACGCGTTACTTTATGAACACACACAAAACTATTGTATTTTTGTCCACCCTGTACCAATTTGAATCAACATGTGATACATTTTTGGAATCAGCTCAGCTAGAGTAATCCGAAAATTGAGACAAAATGGGGGTGTTCCGTTTTAAAAAAATGACGGTGACGTCATTACTCAAAAGTCATTCACCCTGTATTTTAGAATATTATTTTAAAATACGGTAAATTAAAATCAAAAATCGACGTGTTTCAGGATTTTTTCTTAAAATGCTCTGTTTAGCTAAAAAAGAATTTGTTCCATACTTTACGGACACAGTGTATAGCTCGTAGAGTATTCGGAGAGTATATTCGTTGGTATAACACTTCAGTTCTAAAGTATTCATCGCTGTCTTCGTCTATTACAGGTATAACATCTGTATTGTCAAAGAGATTTTTAAGATATTCTACTGGCTTGATGATTTTTGTAAAATATCTTCCATGCGATAAATATTATATTATGGCAGCTAATTACATGCGAACAACAGCCTATGGTCATGTTGCCGTTTGCGCAACTCGCATCTACAACAGTATCTATCGTTTAATGTTTTCCGAACCATCTTAGTTTGGCTCATAATGCAAATATTCCATGCTGCATGCTTGTCCCCATTAGGTAAATCATTTCGATTTATTTTTTTGCACAAACTTATTCAAAAACAGGTCCTTATAACAAATCCACATGGTGCCAAGCAGTAAAGCGGTCGGAAAATTGTTAACAATTTTTTAAACGAATTCAAAAAATCAATTTTTTCACTTAGAACAAATTTGTTTTAGATTCTCTGGATCAACCTGAGCAAAAAAGGTCTCTTGTGATTTTTCTATAAAATTGACTGTTGTCGAGTTACATGCAATTTAAAATTTGAAAAACGCAAAAATGGCCATTTTCGAGGCTTAATAACTCGATTAAAAATTATTATTATGAAAGTCATAAAGTGACCAACTCAAAGTTTAAAGCCCCCCCCCCCCTGCCGGAGCGTGAAGATATTTTTGTCATTATTTTATTACTATTATTTTTAATAATTAACCCTACGTTAGGCGCGTCGCTATTGCTGGCAAGCTTAGGCGCGTGGTCTACGATTGTAGACCAATAGTTTTTTGTCGTATAATACCGGATTTTGACAAAATTAACAAATTAGTGGTTAATAACATGTTTACTTATGTTCGCACTTTGATATTAGATATGTTTTGTTCCTTGACTTTTCTCATTTCGACAGTGGTAAAATTAAAAACGAGGTCATGATTTTTTGGGTCTTTATTCGCAAGTAAATGAAAATGGTCACAAAAATAAGCTCAATTCAGTAAAAAACACAAATATTTTTATCTTTGAACTTATAGAATGACCAATAGGGATAAATAATAAAGAATAGAACTAAAAAGTAAAAAAAGAACAAAACTATTAAATGGTCAAAATGGCACAATTTTAGTCCGTCAAACATTCAGTGCAAATATCCCCAAAATGATCCTTGAATGCAAATGTGTCACATCTTTGGCATGCCCTTCTTTTTGACATATTGCAAATTCATGCACAAATACAACATCATCCCACGTAATTTGTTGGAATATTAGGGGAAGGGACTTATTAAACTCCGAGCAGTACGCGAGCTCGTCGTCTAAGTTCTCTTAGCAGGGAAGGCATAGTTGATCCATATTCAATTTGTGTTTGATTAGTTACCATGCTAAGTTTTCAATGAAGTCGCTTCTTGAAACATTTTCATTTATGTTATTAGCTTTATATACCCAGCAGGCTACATATTAGCTTTATATATACAACTAAAAACTGGAACGCGCTTAGTCGCGTGGTCTACGGTTGTAGACCAGTGCTCTTTGAATAATGGTAAAAAAATAATGCAAACAGATCGGCGGCGTTTAGCAAACTGAAGAGTAAGTTGGAAGTAATAGTGACAGCTACTAAGCGGGATGGGAGCGTATGTGCAGTTTTATGCAATTGGCGACCAGTTAAAGGAGAGTGGTCTACGATTGTAGACCACGCGCCTAACGGAGGGTTAAAAATTAGCGCTAACCACGTATTGAACCGGCCGTCCGCGAGAGAGATGTAAATTCATTGGACGTTTTAAAAAAATATCGACTGGAAGTAAAAAATGCGTTTTAAAAAAATAAAAAAGGAAATTTGAGGTTATATGTATTGTACACTCGACATACGGGTCTATAAAAAATAGATATGTTTTGTAGAAGCCTCATAAAATTTTTAAATTAATTGCAACTTAACTAAACAAAAAAAAAATAGAAAAATTGACTTTTTGTGAGGACAGGGGGAGGGGTGGTGGGCTAAAAATGCGATTAGTCTTGTTTTTAATCACATATAACGTTAAAACATGAAAAAAATATTCAGGCTCTATCGATCTCAAAAAAATATAATTAGATCCGCAAAAATCCTTACAAAACTTTAAAAAAACATGGTTTTTGGTGGGTTTAAAAGTGTTTCGTCCAATTTTTGAATATCCTAATATACTCAGTTATTTTAAATTATACATAATCTATTAACAAAATCTTGAGTTGATCTATGTTGCAGTCTATAAAATGGAGAAAATCCCCAAAAACCCCCTAAAAAAACAGTTTTCTTGATTTTTCAACATGGCGCACCTGACGGAAAAATCTGAAAAAAATCAGAAAGATAGCTTTTGATAAAATACACAAAATGCAAAAAAATTGGATCTGCAGCCCCCTCCGAAAAAAAGTTATAAGTTTTTAGAAAGTTAAAAAAATTTTTGAGGTTATGTACACTCGACCTATGGATCCATAAAAAATGGACATGTTTTTTAAAAGCCTCAGCTACACTTGTGAATTTTTTTAAATTTTTAAATCAATTGAAACCCAACTAAAAAAAATTAAATCTAAAAATCTACGTTTTTGGCTGTGGGGGGAGGGGTAAGGGGGGTGGCGAGCTAAAAATCCGCGTAATCTCATTTTTTTAGTTGCATAGAACGTAAAAAAATTAATAAAATTGAATTCTGGGAGTGAGGGCATTTTGCCTATCTTAACGGGGGGTACCCTTACAAGGCAAGTAGCAGCTGTATCTGTGTGTTTTGTATTTTATTGACACTGGTTTTCACAACCAACTGGCCAGTCAATTTAATAATGATTTTTTAGACTATAACTTATCACTAGCTCAGGAGGGTAATGTGTAGTGTGTGTGTTGAGTAAGTGTCTTGTTACTTTGCAAAGTCGACGTCATTGTCTTTGCAAAGAGACGCTAATTGTATCCGAACGTCTGCGGTCACTCCGGTGATTACCGACCCGAGAGGACAGAAACTATTTCATTTATTAATTTCTAATAAACGAAAAATCTCTGACCCTGGTGAGATTCGAACTCACGACCACCCGGACCTTTCGATCCAAAGGTAGGCGCTCCTACCACTGAGTCACAGAGGGGTAGGTGTATCTGGAATCAACCGAAGTAGCGTCCAAGCGATTTTGAACACGAACAAATTCCGTCCATATAAAATAGAATAAGTACATAACAATGATGGTGAATGTGTTTGCGGTTTGCAGTTTTGTGAAATAATCAGTGACCGAGCATGACTGATCTACAGTTTCCCTTTATTATATTTTTCTCCTGCATAATTAATTTTAGGAGTTCATGGGTTCATAATTATGCAGGGAAAGATTCAAGGAAGGCGCAGCATAGGTAGAAGAAAAATGTCCTGGCTGATAAATTTCAGAGAATGGTTTGGATGCAGCTTAACTGAACGTTTTCGGGCTGTAGTGTCAAAAGTTAGAATGGCAATGATGATTGCCAACCTTCGCCGCGGAGATGGCACGTAAGGAAGAAGGATATTTTTCTCCAATGCATGCACTTTTTTCATAAATGGAACTGGAATTTTTCACAATTGCCGTTATTGGTCTGATTAAAACCCCAAGCATTTCAACGGAGTGTGGGCTGGGATTTTTGATGATTGACTTCGTTTTTAAGTGCCATCTCCAAGACGAAGATTGGCAAACATCATCGCTATTCTGACCTTCGAGGCAGCTGCTCTCAACATTTGTCTCAAGATATTGCAATTTCCTTGTTTTAATTGTGTTTTCAATTTCCCTCTCTCTGCCTCTCTGCCTCTGTCTGCTGTTCTCTTCGACATTTTTATATTCGTTACTCCCTGATTGGATGACTGACTGGTGAGACCATTTTTTTACTTGGCAATTTGACTGGCCAAACGTCAAATATATAAGACAGTATTTTTTAAAACAGTTATTGTTTGATTAATTTTTTTTTAATAAGCTTGAACTAGAATGGATAGTGAAAATGCTTAATTTAAAAATATTACATCAGTAGTGAAAAAACAAGTCAATTCGTTATCATTAAAATTATTACTCACTGGAATGTCTAAGGCACGCAGTGGGTGTTCAAAGAGTCATCAAAATTGAAGAGGCCAAGAATAAGGAAAAAAGGACAAACAAAATAATAAAAATACTCGAAAACTTCTTCAAAACCTTGTACAGCTTGCAAAGCCAGCCTAATTAACTTTTATATGAGTGAACAAAACGCATAAATCATTACTTAATTTTACGTTTAATTTTACAAATTACTACTTAATAATAATAATTTAATTTGTCATATCAATTTGCCATTTTAGTTGGGAATAATCCAATTGTATAGCTTATTCCTAACTTCCTCTTCTTCTTAGTTTTTTATAGACATGACTCAGTTTTTTTTTCAATGTGTCTCCAATAAGTTGTCGTTTCATTAGCCCAGGCGGGATAGCATTTGACCTTGCATTAGGAGCTGCCCCAAATTTTATTTTTCTAATCTTTAGGGAGGGTAAATATTAGTATAAATTTAAAATCTCGACTGAATTCCGCCGTTGCGTTAGCCGCCATCTTGATTTTAAATGAGAACTGTTTTTGCTCAATATCTCCGCCATTTTCAATTTTTTGACAAAAAGTGTAGAAACTGAAATTGTTGAAAATGCGATTTTCTATAATTTCATGTATTATAATTTTTCTCGTGCGGTCGATATTTTCCGAGTTATGAGGGGAAAATAGTAACAGTTGTAGCATAATTATTGACTTATTAAATTATCTCGTTTATTATTAGTTTTACAACAAATATATACCTATACAAAAATGAAGAGAATTAAATTTTGTACAATTTTGATGCCATACATTTTTTTGATAAAATCAATATTTAAGGTAGTACGTATGTGGTAAAGGTGCGAGCGTAAGACCTGATTGATTTTGTAGCAATTTTTTTTGTTCAATATCTCCGCTATTTTCAACTTTTCGACAAAAAGTGTAATAGCCACTTTACACGATGCAAGTAATTGCGAAATTTATTGCACAAGTTCTTGCAGTAAGAACTTCTGCAATAAGTTGCAACTAGCTTTCTGCAATAAAGTGATTACACAGTGCAAGTAATTGCATAAACACATGAAATGGACAGAAACTTTGACATACCATAAATTTTGGGTTATGTTGTTTTTATAAATTAAAAATGTAATTTTTTGAGTAGAGTTATCAGATATATTAGATTGAAAATGTTAGATTATAATTTGAGAAAAGTATAATATGTATTATGTATAACAAAATCAATTAATATCTAATGCAAGTATACCTATAATACATTATTCATTTACAAAAGGAAACAAGTTGTTAAATACAAAAGAAATAAAATTAGAATATAGTTTCTTTAATCCCTATGTAGCATAATTAAAGTTATCCCCCAGAATAATGTTATCTGTGAAGCGTGAAATTGGTAACCATTGGTAACTAAAAAGTTCCTCTAGTTTTGTCAAAAATTGTTTAGTTTGAAATTTAGGATGACAGAATGTCAAAACAAACAGTGTAGCCTTAAAAGTTACTAAAAATATACCCAAATTGCAGAAAAAATTGCATGAAAAATAGGACATGTTCTATCTAGCTGCAACTTCTTGCAGCAAGAAATTGCTGCAAGAAGTTGCAGCTTTTATGTGCAATTCGCGTATGACACGATGCAATTTCTATTGCTGCAAGAAAATGTGCAATTAATTGCGCAATTAGTTGCATGGTGTAAAGTGGCTATAAGAACTGAAATTGTTGCAATTACGATTTACTACAATTTTTAGAGAGAACCAGTGGCACGTCTACAAGGGGGGAAATGGGAAAATTCCCCACAACAGGGTCCAAAATTTAAAAAAAAATTGATGAAACATCACCATATATTAGCTGACATAAAACTTAAAATATCGACAGACAAATTCAACCAATTAAACCCGCTAGTTAATAAAATTAAGTGAACTTAATGCATATAATGTCTTTTTATGTCTTTTATATATTTAATTTGTTTGATCTTTCATTGGAAGTTTCAAAAATTGTATAAAATATAATTCTCTTTATTTTTGTTTATGTACAATTATGTCGTAAAATTAATAATAAATGAGACAATTCAATAATTATGCTTCCCCTCCGCTTCCATTATTTTCCCTCTTAACTAGGGGAATATTGATCGTATAAAAAAATTGTACCAAAAAAATTGTAGGAAATTGCATTTCCAACAATTTTCTTTCCCACTATTTATGTCGAAAAGTTGAAAATGGCGGAGATATTAAGCGACAACAGTTCTCATTTAAAATCAATATGGCGGCTAATGCAACCGCGGAATTCAGTCGAGATTTTAAATTTGCACTACTATTATTCACGCCTAAAGGATAGAATTATAAAATTTGGGGCAGCTCGGAAACAAAATTCAATTCAATAATTATGCTCCCCCCACCACTTTTTACTATTTTACCATGTAACTCGGAAAATATCAACCGAATGAAAAAAATTGTTAAAAATAAATTGTAGGAAATTATATTTTGAACAATTTTAGTTGAAAATGGCGTAGATATTGAACAAAATCAATTGCTATATAATCAATCCGGTCTTACGCTCGCGCCATTACCGCATACGTACTACCTTAAATATTAATTTTAGCAAAAAAATGAAAGAGACCAAACTTGTGTAGAATTTAATTCTCTTCATTTTTGCATAAGTGCATATTTGTTGTAAAACTAATAATAAACGAGATAATTCAATAATTCCATAATTATGCTCCAACTCTTACTATTTTCCCCTCATAACTCGGAAAATATCGACCGCACGAAAAAAATTATAATAAATGAAATTATATAAAATCGCATTTTCAACAATTTCAGTTTCTACACTTTTTGTCAAAAGATTGAAAATGGCGGAGATATTGAGCAAAAACAGTTCTCGTTTAAAATCAAGATGGCTGCTAACGCAACGGTGGAATTCAGTCGAGATTTTAAATTTATACTAATATTGAACCTCCCTATAGATTAGAAAAATAAAATTTGGGGCAGCTCCTAATGCAAGGTTAGGCCTGCTATTCGTCTAACCCGACTGGACTACATAGTTTTAGTGGTCTTCCCACTGAACGTCTTCCTATTGTGGAACCGTCTCTCGCTGTCCTTATTACTCTATTTGTTGTCATTCGGCTTATGTGGTCGCTCCATTGTACTCTTCTGTTTCTTACCCAGTTATTAATATTCTCCACCTTGCATCTCCATCGCATATCTGTGCTTCTAATTTTGTCCCATAGTGTCTTACCGTTGATTTGTCGATGGTTTTTCATCGCCGCTATTTCTGAGCAATATTTGGTCCTCTCTGTGTCAGGTCGTGTTTCTGCCGCATATGTCATTATTGGTATGATGGTTGTTCTGTAAATTCTGCCTTTCATTTCTTTTCCGATAGTTTTCTTTTTCCAGAGTGTGTCATTCAGGCAACTTGCGGCTTTGTTTGCTCTATTTACTTGATCTTCCACTTCTGTTTCGAGCTTTCTTTTACCTGGATAGTGTGATACCTGATATTTAAACTCTATCAGTTGTTCTGTTATCTGACCCTTCAGCTCCAATTTACACCTTACTGAATCTGCTGTTATATCCATGCATTTTGTCTTTTTGGGGAAATTAACATGTTAAATTTTCTGAGTTTTATATTAAATTGGTAATATCTTACGTTGTTATACGTTGTAAATCATCTTGACTTTGAGATATTAGTATTGCATCGTCTGCCTATCAGATTATTTTAAGTTGTTTTTCTCCCATTTTGGTATCCTTTTTTAGTTTTCACTGTTTTTATTATCTCATCCATGATAAGGTTAAACAATAGAGAACTCATGGAATCCCCTTGTCTTATTTTATTGACAGCTTCAGTTGGGTCTGTTAGTTTGTCTTCTATTTTTACTTTTATTGTGTTGTTCTGGCAGATGTTTCCGATCGTTTGAATTATTCCTAGAGGTACCTCTGTTGAGTATTACAAATGGATTACGTCCTTTAATTTCACCTTATCAAATGCTTTCTTACGGTCCACGAAACATAAATATGCCGGTTGGTTGTATTCTAACGATTCCTTTGGACCTTGCCTCATTATAAATATAGCGTCGGTGCATGATCTTCTCGTTCTAAAACCTTGTTGTCCTGCTAATATTTTAATTTCATTCAGTTTGTTTGTTATCACTTTGGTTGTTAATTTTAATGTTGTGTTTAATAAAATAATTCCTCTGTAATTCTCCGGGTCCGATTTGTCTCACTCTTTAAAGAGAGGTATTAGGATAATTTTGATCTGAATATTAATTTGTAAAAGTAAAACCATAATTCTTCCGACGTATGTGCTTTATTTACTTTGTAAAGATTGTTTCTGACTGTGAATATACATAATAAGAATAAAAAACCGCTAAACGCCTTAAAAATGAGTGGCGCATGCAATATTCCAGCTACAAAAGATCTGATATGAATATTACGTGGCGAGAAAATGTATTTTCGTTTTGATGCAAAACAAAATTCTAGTATTATTTTAAAAGATTTTTCCATAATATTTGCTAAATTTGAAGTAAACGCGCCACAAAAAGTAACTTTGATACAGTTTGAATTTTGAAATTATTTGTGGCGCGTTTACTTCAAATTTAGCAAATATTATAGAAAAATCTTTGAAAATAAAACTAGAATTTTGTTTTACATCAAAATGAAAATACATTTTTGCGCCACGTAATATTCATATCAGATCTTTTGTAGCTGGAATATTGCTGTATGCGCCACTGATTTTTAAGGCGTTTAGCGGTTTTTTATTCTTGTATCAGGAGTTTTTCAAAGTTATTTATAAATTAAATGTATGAAGTTGAACGCAATGTTCCTCTATTACTCGTTAAGATTTATAAATTGTTGCATTATTTTCCAAATGACCCAGTGTCCATCGAATGTACACTAGATTTTTTCTATTCGAAATAGATTGAAAAAAAAAATATTAAGATGACCGGTAAATGAAGTTGGATTGCCCGTTGCCAGATCAAATTTAGGGTCGTTATCACTACAACTACATAAACCTTTTCGGGAATAATCGTTAATTGGATTATAATTTTGTAGCTTAATAACTTTTAAATAGATTAACCGATTTTGATCAGTAAACATGAGTTTGAAACGTATATGCCAGTAGTATCTGATGGATCTAAGGTCCAGTATGATAACTGAAGCTCTTACAGGAATTATTGAGCTTGAGAAACCGTTTTTCCCGTAGAAAATAGATTTGATCATATTTATGAAGCCTACAACTTAAAAATTCGAATTTTTCCGAATATGATGTATACACCGTTAGATTCATCTAGAATCCTTCTACAAACTCTCAGTTATTGGCGCAATTCCTAGGTTGAAATTTTGAGTAATTGTCGAAAAACCAAAATTTTCAAAGTATAATTTTTCAGTTTTTCGGATATACTGAGCCGTGTGTATGTCTGATCCTGACGGCTTAAAAACCATTTAAAATCTTAACTCAATACTATTAATTTAGTGTATTTCCGGTTCTCCTGTCTCTTCTTGTTCCGAAGATATATACCCCCAAAAAATATGCCGCTTTGTACCTACCAAGTCCTCTAGCTGGCTTATGGGTGTTCAAAAGTCACAAACTACACCGGTTCTGAATCGGTCGTGACCCTCTCTTCAAACACAGAAATAAAATTCAAATCGGTTTAACTTTCAAACACACATACATACATATCCACAAACATTTTCCCTTTTTTAAATAAAAATTTAGTCATATTTCTGAGCTCGGTAACTTTTGAATGGTATAACCGATTTTTAAAATTAGACATGCGTTGGAAAGGTAATGATCAGTACTATTAAAAGCCGCAAAGGTCGGACTTAAGTTTTTAAAGTTTTTGGTAGTTTTGGGGACGAGAACGAAAAACAGACCCTAAATAGAAAGGACCGTAGAATCCACACCCTCGGACCAAAATGGATGGTTGACATATGAATGGGTGAGTCTTTTCCTGAACTTAAAGATGGGACTTGGTCCATCTTTTAAATCAGTCAGATTTAGAAAATCGAAAATTTCGTTTATAAATAGTGTCGCGTGTAGGGGGGTGTTGGTGTGCGCCACTGGCGAGAACTGTCGTTCTCTGGTAATATACAATTAACTTTATTATTATTAACAGCAAGTTTAGTTTCTTTGCTGTTATGCAAATAACACCGTAATCTTTTCCCAGGGTATGCGCAAATATCAAATCCCCTTTAAAAAAAAATGGCCTGGTAGATTACAGCGTGACCCGTCAAAATAGCCCGGTCAAAACAGCCCCGTCAAAAAAGCCCCGTCAAAATAGCCCGAACACAAAATAGCCTCGACAAAATAGCCCGCAAACAAAATAGCCCCGACAAAATAGATCGCACACAAAATAGCCCCGGTCAAAACAGCCCCGGCTAAAATAACCCCGGCTAAAACAGCCTCTTATAAACAATTACATAATTATTTATACAAGGTGTCCAAATTTTTTTTTAATTTAAATTATTTGACAAAAAGAAGAATGTATTTAATTTATTTAATTTAAAATGCATTTTACTGTTGCCCGAAAACAGAAAAAAAATGTTTATATCATAAATTAACATTGATTTTCGCTTAACTTAAATATTCAAACTTCCAAGAGGCAGGAAGGACTCGAGTTCTCTGAAAAGACAACTTTTATTTAATGTGGTTAAGATAAACATATGAATAGAGCAGGGGTGGCCAAGCTTCTTAATAGTCCGAGCCACTTTTCACAAGTTGAAGTTTTTCGCGAGCCGCAATAAAATACTTATTCAAAAAGTATCTATGTATAGAAGGTATTTACAATTTTTTTAACAGAACCTTTACTTACTGAAAACCGAAATACAATTACGAAATATTTAAACTTAATTACATTTTTGTTTTCCTTCTTTTGATAATTCTTTAGAATTTGGTGATTAATATGTGACTTCTCAGTAATTCTTTTTGATGCTGGTTAGGTAATATTGATCGGTGTTAGGATTTCACGAATTATAAAATGGAATAAAATGGTCCACACAAGTACGTTGTTCCTAATATGGAAATAATTCGACAAGCATTCTTTTTTAGGGTATCTTCTTGGATTCTGGTACAAATTTCCAAAATTCGATATTCGGCGTCGACTTATACTTTTATTTTCGAGCTTGATCTTCTTGCATCTCTATTAATTTTAATTCTCCAGATGTTGTTTGGGTCATATATTGGTAATAATAAAAAATTCACCTTATGAACTATGTTCATTTCAAATGAATTCGGAAAAAAATGAAGAGACGATTTAACATATTTAAGTCTTCAAATCTATTTTGGAGTTCGGTCAATATTCCTTCCTGCTTTTTATATACCTACTCGTTAAGTTTTTCTAGTATAATATGGTAAAATTTTTTTTTAAAGTCGAGTAAAATGACTTAAATGCAAAATGTGTACCTAATACAAATTAAAAATTACATCTGTAGCAAGAGTTATACAAAAATCGGTCTGGATTCGGTTGATTACTGACTTTTACATTGCGCCACTCTTATGTAATGTTCGTTAGCGCAGTTTTCGATGTGTCATATCATTCTTATCTTGGATGGAAATGGAATTTGTTACAAAGTCTTTCATGTTTGTTTTCAGTAAATTAAAAGACATTTTGAAACACATATTATGGAACGATAATAATTTTTTTAAATCATATCTAATACAAAATTGAAAAATAACTCGGGTACAATCGAGAGCCACAAGTAATCTTTCAAAGAGCCGAATGTGGCTCGGGAGCCGCAGTTTGGCCACCCTTGGAATAGAGGATAATTACCATTTCCGAAAAAATATATTGTTAAGGAATTATTTCATGATTAATTCTGAAGGGAGCTTTTTTTTCGGGGCTATTTTGTCGGGGCTATTTTGTCGGGGCTATTTTGTCGGCGGGCTATTATTCCGCGGCTATTTTGTCTGAAGGCTATTTTGTCGGAGCTATTTTGTGCGCGGGATATTATGTCGGGGCTATTTTGTCGGAGCTTTTTTGACGGAGCTATTTTGACGAGGTACCAGATTTCAGAAATGAGTAAAGTGTTGAATATGTTTAAACCTGGCAACGCCATTAATTATTTTTTTGTGTGTCTTTGCGTATGTTTCAAAAACTACTAAAAATGGCTTAGAATACACTAGAAAAATAATAAAAAAATTTTGACAATGCTAAATATTGAATTTACAATGTATCCATATGGACCCCGTGGGCATTAAAAGAAAAAATCTATTAAATCACAGAACAAATATAACAAAAAAATTAATGTATTTTTATTAAATAAAAAACCTATAAATACAAATATAAAAAAGTACAAAACAAGTATAAGAACTAAATTTATTTTTTAGTGTGATAGGTTACAAAACACGGAACACATAATCCAACATTACATTTTTGATGCACATTGTTCTCACTTTACTATTACAGCTTTCTAACCCGCATCTTCGTCTTTTACCATCTTTAGTAGAATCTATCAAATGCCCAATGCTATCATATCGTAGGTATGTCAGGTATTACTTTTCTGGAGTTAGCTTGAGGGGTTAGATTTGGTCCTGGTCGTAAAGTAACAGTTTGGTATTTTGTCCAATATCCTTGTACTAAATTGCGCCTAAATGTTAACTGGGACATTTTTGGGTCTTGATGGCGGTACATTAACCAAGCATTAATTACACACAAATCAATAAGATATGTAAATGGACTCCACCACCACTTTTTCCCTCGTATATTTATCCTATACTCAGTCAAATTTCGGTCCATTTGGTCTGTTCCCCCCATATACTCATTTTATTTTCCTATTACAAACGGCTGCGGTACTTAAATATTTTTATGTTGTTCCTTGGAGTATCTCTTCACAGGGCGTGCAGGTTAAAGACCATGACATGTTGAAACTACTGATACAACATCGCTATCTTTCCATCTACCAAAAAATATACTTGATTTTCTTTCTATTGGGCTACAGTATTGTCCCCTGGTTTTTAACCCTACGTTAGTCGCGCGGTCTACGATTGTAGACCAATAGTTTTTTGTCGTATAATACCGGATTTTGACAAAATTAACAAATCAATGGTTAATAACATGTTTATTTATGTCCGTACTTTGATATTAGATATGTTTTGTTCCTTGGCTTTTCTCATTTTGACAGTGGTAAAATTTAAAACGGGGTCATGATTTTTTGGGTCTTTATTCGCAAGTAAATAAAAATGGTCACAGAAATAAGCTCAATTTAGTAAAAAACGCAAATATTTTTTATCTTTGATCTTCTGGAATGACCAATAGTAATGAATAATAAAGAATAGAACTGAAAGCTAAAAAAAGAACAAAATTATTAAATGGTAAAAGTGGCGCAATTTTAGTCCGTCAAACATTCAGTGCAAATATCCCTGAGATGATCCATGCATGCAAGATCACATCTTTGGCATGCCGTTCTTGTTGACATATTGCACATTCGTGCACAATTACAACATCGTCCCACGTAATTTGTTGGAATATTAGGGGGAGGGGATACGACTTCTTGAAATCCGAGCAGTACGCGAGCTCGTCGTCTAAGTTCTCTTAGCAATAGTTGATCAATATTTTCAATGAATTCGCTTCTTGAAACTTTTTCATTTATGTTTTAGATTTATATACACACCAGGCTACATATTAGCTTTATATTATATACAACTAAAAACTGGAACGCACGTAGTCGCGCGCTCTACGGTTGTAGACCAGTGCTCTTTGAATAATGGTAAAAAAATAATGCAAACAGATTGGCGGCGTTGAGCAAACTGAAGAGTAAGTTGGGAGTATCAGTGACAGCTACTAAGCGGGATGGGGGCGTATGTACAGTTTTCTGCAATTAGCGACCACTTACGGCCGGTTTCACAAAGTAAAGTTAACTTGTGGTTAAGAGATAACCAGAAGAAACGTCAAAATATGCGTTTTAGTTTCAGGTCAACGGCGAAGTATGGTTAACTCACAGAATTTTTAACCAGAGGTTGGAGTTGGTTACCCTTATGGGTATACCCAGAAGGGTAACAATTATGAAACTGAAACGCATATTTTTGGGTAATTTTGAGGTTATCCCTTAACCACAAGTTAACTTTACCTTGTGAAACTGGCCGTTAGAGGAGAGTAGTCTTCGATTGTAGACCGCGAGACTAACAGACTAACAGAGGGTTAATAATTGTGGATCAAGTATTTGGGGAAAGATTTTTTTTAACGTTTGATTTAGTTTTTGTTTCTTACCTCTTTATTTAACCAGCTCCTTCGATTTTTTAATAGGAGCCTTCGGTTTTCTTACTTCTAATCATCCTCTTCTTCATCCTCGTCTCCGGATTCTTCCTCAGTAAGTACATTACTGGGTGGAGGTTCAACAGATTTTTTCTGGGGCTATATTTTCGTCGTCTGTTAACCTTTCGATGACCAACCTTTTTTGTTACACGGATGACCAACAGGGGTAAAAATAACCCCAAGTCAAAAATGACTATTGACAAAAGAAATAAGTTGTTTTAAGAAATAAAATAATGTATTCGTAATTTTAATGTTAGTATTGTATCAATAAGTGATAAATAAACATTGGTTAAACATATTTCAATTAAAACTGAACCGAAACAGGAATCAACATTCTGAACATAGAACTAAAGAAATTTTGAAATATACACTAATTTACGTCTCCACAGGTTTAACAAACAACTTTTTTTCAATATTGGAATGTTTCTTACAAACAATTGCACATAATAGAAGGTATCTATTTAATATAAAACTGGAATATGAAAGGCCAAGGGAGTTCGTCTTTGACCTCAAATTCAGAAAAAAAATTTTTTCGTAAAATATAGGGAATTTTTTTATTACAAAATATGAGGGTATCTAAAATGATATTAAAGTTAAATAAAAAAATAAAGAGTTTACAATTAAAAATATTTTGGAATTTATTAAATAAAAACATACATTGGGGTCAAAATTAACCCCCTTGGTCATCCGAATATTAAAAAAACCTCTATTGCCTCCTGTATCGAAGATGCGGGACTGAAACAAAAGAAAAGTTTAAGTGCCCACGGGGTCCATATGGGTCCAGCATGAAAACGTTACAAATAAATGTAACCTGCACAAACATAAATCCATGAAACTGTATTTATAAACTTTCAGCCGTTAACGTAATAACACAAAACTAAACTAATAATCGAGAACCTACCTTAAATATCTTTTAGTCCTTAAACATCGAAAAAGTCATCCATTTTAACAAAGCAAATAAAACGTACACGTGCACTCTACTGAACTAATTTCAATACTTACAGGGATTTACACTTTCTACAAACGTGTGAAGGCACTGATACCCCCTCCATTTAAAAACGATAAGATGTGAGAGGCTTGAAAATATAGCTTACCCATATGCACCCAAGGACGCTCCTGGTTATGAATAAATATTTTTTCTACAAGAGTCTTGATTGTTCTGTGCAAATCCTTCAGGTAGATCGCACCCTCGAGGTAGACCGCATACTGTAGTAGCACGAATATTTCACAGAAATAAAAGTATTATAAATATTATTCATATGTAAATATTTATTTGTTCTACACAATTTTGTTGATTTCGACAGAAGCTACTAGAGCCAAAATAAAGTTTCTACTTAAAGCCGGTAGCGGATATCCGCGACGTCACTAGGAAACTTATCACATGTTATGCGTCTCCGTTTATCTGATCCTTTAATGGCTAACATCACGACAAATAGGGTACGGAAAAGATCGGTCTACTACGTTTTCGTCTGTTGTTTTTTTCGTAACGAGCTTGGGTCGAATATATTTTATAGTAAGATAAGTGGATATATTATTATCCTAAGGAACACGCCTCCGATATGGTTCAAAATTATGGTTTTTTAGAAAAAAACTGATAAAATTTAAATTATTTTAAAAAAGTATTTTGTATTTTTAGTCCTGGCTGTATCGCCGCCCGCGTTAGGAAAATTAATCCGATTCAATGTTTTTGCACAAACTTACTCAAAAAGAGGCCTTTATAACAAATCCACAGGGTGCCAGGCTGTACTGTGGTCGAAAAATTGTTTACAATTTTTTTAAACAAATTCCCAAAAATAATTTTTCACTGCGAACAATTTTTTTTAAAACATTTGGGTCATTATGAAGCAAAAAGGATCTCTTGTGATTTTTCTCTAAAATTTATTGTTGTCGAGTTATACGCGATTTAAAATTTGAAAAATGCGAAAATGGCCATTTTCAATGCTTAATAACTCTGTTAATAATAATTATTATGAAAGTCAAAAAGTGACCAAATCAAACTTTAAATCAACCTCTATAAAATCCTAAAGAAATTTTTGTCATTATTTTATTACTAAGCTGTTATTTTAATTATTAACAATGAGAGCTAAGCGTCAGTCAATGGTGAGTGCGAAAGAGATGCACCATTCCGGCTGTCCGTCCAATGGTGAATCTCATTCGTACCAAAGAATACATATCTCCCAAGAACCGACACAAACGGATTATCTATGAACTAAATTTTTATGCGCATGTGCCAGATCGGCCATTTCTCAATTTGTATGAATAGCAAATAATTTTGGTGACATTTGTCTTGTACAGGATCGGCGTTTGTTGTCACAGTTGTTTGTTTGGCTGGGCTTGGCGTTAGTATTTTGTTTTTGTATCAGTTTGTAGCTCATAATATTTTGTATAAACTTATTTTCTATATATATTTTCTTATATAGCCTACAACTATTAATTGTTATTTTCCAACATTTATACAATTTAATTCTTTTTGAGA
The DNA here is from genome assembly GCF_917563875.1 of Diabrotica virgifera virgifera. Taxonomy (NCBI): domain Eukaryota; kingdom Metazoa; phylum Arthropoda; class Insecta; order Coleoptera; family Chrysomelidae; genus Diabrotica; species Diabrotica virgifera. The sequence continues at coordinate 96,721,411 of NC_065447.1, forward strand.
TATCTTGATTATGTGAGTTAATTATTTTAAGCTTTTTCATGAACTATAAACTATCGTATAAAAAATTAATTTTGTATTTATTGGGATTTCACAAAGAATTTGAATCTAAAATATCATACAAATTCTCTAACCTTTCTTTGACCTCTACTGTAAGTACCAAATGCATCTGCAGAAAGAGCACAAAGTCATATTTTATATTTGTTCTGTATTATTATGTTTATTGTTGACATGTAACGACACACACATTAGCTTTTATATTTTATTAAGTATTATTCAGTATCTTCTTCTTCTTCTTCTTCCTTTATTGGGTTATATCCCTCGGGATAATTCGCCCAGCTTACACCAGGGAAATACTCTTGTCTTGCTCTGGGCAGTCGAATATTTCCAAATATATATGTTAAAGCCTCAATTTTTTTAAATATATATTAGCAGGAACATATTCGTATAGGGCCAGACAGTCCCTACAGGAAAGGCAATATTATACCATAAGGGTTAAGGCTTTTATCATTTGGAGGTCCAATATCTTTTTATATCTTTATCTTCTTAATTTTTTTAATTCAAATTTGGGAATTGATTAATTTATAAATTAAGTTTGGCTAAGTTAAGGAATTTAAGGATCAGGTTAATCCTACGTGGATTAAGGTTGGACATAAGTAGGCAAATTTCAATGGGAGTAGGGATATTTGTCTTGGCTAATTCTTTATATAGGTCAAAATTGGGTGACATATTTATAGGGCACTCAAAAATCAGATGATTTAAAGACCCAACTCGGCCACAGACACAATATGGGTCATCTTTTACTCCTATCCTGAATAGGTGAACTGGAGTAGCACAATGACCTGTCCTCATTCTAATAATGGTGGTTATATGTCTTCTGTCTTGGTATGCAAAATTGTGGTACCAGGGGAGTTTATCTATCTGACCTACAATTTTAGAGTAAAATGAATTATTTCGATTTTTCCCCTGCCATTCTTGCTTCCACCGATTCCAGATGGAATGCTTGATGTCTGGTAGAAAGTTGGAATAGTGAAGAGTGATACCAGCAGCTACATTTAAGGTTCTACCTATATTAGCTAGTTTATCAGCCACCATGTTCCCTTTAATATTCGAGTGTCCTGGAATCCATGCCAGACTAATATTAACGTTATTTTCTTTCGCTTCAATGATGCCTCTCTTGGTCATGAACGATGAATGTTCTGTTTCCATAGAATAGGTTGATCTGCCTATTTTCTGTAAGGCACTTTTAGAGTCCGAGCAGATGATTGCTTGTTTAATCCCATTTTTCAAACTAATTTGGAGGGCATGATTAATTGCGACAATCTCAGCCGTACATATTTGGGTATACTTAGGTAGTTTACTGGTATAAGAATAGTTGATCTCTCGGCTAAAGACACCAAAGCCTGCTGATCCTTCATCATCAACCGAGCCGTCCGTGAAGAATTTGGTGTGACTAGGTTTATTTAGAATAATTTTTTGGAGTTGAACTGAGGCAAGTTCATCTGAACGATTAGATTGGATATTTATGATTGGAATTGTTGATAATTGATGGTCTAGTTCAAAGTTATGGCATGGGTATAAGTCACTTAAATATAAGTTGGGATAAGTACTTTTAAATTTGTTTTTTAAAAGCACTAGAAATGGAATACTTCTGTTTTTCCAATGATTTTGGTTCCTTTGAATTGCCAAGTCTAACAGGTCGAGAGCGGAAATAATTGGGTTGCCAATTAACATTAAACTTAATATAAATTTAGAGCTAAGCCATTCCCATCTAGATTTAAGCGAGATCTGACCACTTTCACTTAAGAGAGCATGAATTGGGGTAGATTTCATGCATCCAGTTATAATTCGGATACTTTTGTATTTTAGTTTCTCCAATCTTTTAATTAAGGAAGTTGGACAATCGAAAATTACCTGGCAGCCATAGTCCAGATGGCTCTGAATCAGACCATTGTGTACAATTTGTAAGGTTTTTGGATCACTTCCCCAATAAGTCCCACAAAGAGCTCTCATCACATTCAGGCCACGATTTACTTTTAGTTCTATTGAGTTTACATATGAATTCCACTTTAAGTTTTTTTGAATATTTACCCCCAGGTATTTGACTGAATCCACCCAACCAATATTCTGGTTACAAAATATTACGTTAGGGGGAGAGATTTTCGTGTTTCCTTTTGTAAATAATATTGCAGAAGATTTGTTCTTAGACAGATTTAAATTGTGGTGTAGCAACCATGATTCCATCTGAATCAATAATTTATTTACATTAATTACCAATTCATTAATATCACTCCCTCTAATCAGAAGAACCAAATCGTCTGCATACTGAATTAGTTTGCATGAAGAGGGGATCAAATTATACAGGGAAAGACAATATAGGTTGAAGAGGATAGGGCTTAATGGGGAACCTTGGGGTAGTCCCAGACTTGATTTTCTTGGGCCATGGGTTTGTCCCAGTTTGTCTTTAACAAATAGCTCTCTATCATTTAGAAGGCAGAAAATCAAATTAGCCAGTTGGGTTGGAATGTTATACTTTAATAATTTGGAATACAAGAGTGATATATTGACATTATCATAAGCAGACGAGATATCTAGAAATATGCCAACAGTGTATTGATTTTGAGCGAAGCCTATTTGAATTGTTGAGGTGAGGTATGTAAGGCATTCCGTACAACCTCTACCCCTTCTAAATCCTAGTTGTAGTGGATTAAAAATCTTATTATGTTCCACAATCCACTCTATTCTATTCTTTATAAGAGTTTCGAGCATTTTGCCTACACATGAAGAAAGAGCTATTGGTCTAAAGTTTAACGGATTATTACAATCTTTATCTTTTTTGATTATAGGTAAAATTACTGATTGTTTCCACTGAACAGGAACTATACCTGTTCTAAGACTTTCATTGAAAAGTTGAATTAATAACAAAGATCCAACAACGGGAAGATTTTTTAACATTGAGTAGGAAATCTGATCCAAACCAGGAGCCGAGTCAGATTTAATTGAGAGGGAGTTCTGATACTCGTCGAGGGCAAATGGCGGTTCTAGGGCTTGAGGAGATCTAACCAATACTTTATTGACAGCGGAAAGGGGGGTTAAGCAACATAGAATTTCGTGGGATACAGGAGTAGAGGGCAATTGTGTATATATTGAAGGTTTCGAAGCCGATACCTTATTAATTTTCTCCCACACAACTTTTAGAGGAGTGTTTCTATTTAATTTACTGCAAAATAGTCTGAAACTATTTTTACGTTTTGATTTTAGGAATTTTCTTGATTTGGCTATATTCTTTTTAGCCTCGATATAGTTTTCCATTGAGGGGATATTTTTAAATTTTTTTAAGGCAGACACTCTCGCAGAGACGACTTCAGCACATGAGTCATCCCACCATGGAATGTGGTATTTGGAATTATTAGGAGGGTGAAGCCAAGGTATTGTTTCATCAGCTACCGATGATATGGAGTTAGTAAAAAATTCGTAATCTTCCCTGGGAGAAGCTAAGAAAATGCTGTTTAAATTGTTATGATAAGTAGACCAATCAGCTTTCTTTAGATTTCTTCTTTTACATGAATGCGGGGGAGATTGAGGACATACACCTATCTGACATATTATGGGGAAGTGGTCACTAGTTCCAGTATCTGAAATAGTGGACCACTTGCCCACACTGGCTGCCACATCGACTGATGCCATTGTTAGATCTACTACCGACTTACTGCCTCCTGGGGCCACCAGTCTAGTTGGGGACCCATCATTGAGAAATACTAGCTCAAGTTCCTCCAAAGAATCAAAAATAATCCTACCATTGTGACTGTCTCTAGAACTACCCCATGCCTTATGATTACAATTTAGATCACCCATGATTAAAAATGGCTTATTAAGTAATTTAACAAGGGAAAACCAGTTGGATTTGGAGATAGAGTTGTCTTGTGGACAGTATATATTAAGAATATTCAAATTAAAGTTAGGGAGAAATGTGAGTTGGAATTGGACATCATGATTGAAGCCTGGATTGGCAATTTGAATTTCCCTATAATCAATATTATTTTTGATAAGAGTAATTAATCCGCCATAGCCATCCTCTCGATCTTTTCTGATTATTTGATACCCTCTACATCTTATAACATGTTGGTTTGAGAGCCAAGATTCGCTAATAAGGATTATATCTGGGTTAAGGTTTTTTATAAGGATTTTTAGATTGTCAGAATTAGTGTTATACGAACGTATATTCCACTGAATAATAGTTATCGGAATGTTAGGATTCATTATAAAGAGTAGGTTTGCTAGACCAAGGAGTCAAAAGATCTCGAATCCTCAGGCTCGAGATCCTCTATTCCCCTCCGACCCTGGTTTACATTTGTATTGAAAGGTGATACACTTTTGTTTATGCTAGTCTTTAGATCTGCCATATTGTAAGGAATGGAGTATGATTTTGAGTTTATTAAGTCCCCAATGAAGGTCATGACGAGCTCCCTGTGAGATTGGTTCAGCATAGACATGGCCTGATTGAAATCCAAATGAAGTTGGGATAAAGATTGTGAGTTAGTGATTTGAGAATCAGAGTGAGCAGGATTGAATTTTGAAGTCGAAGGCTCATTTATTCTTCTACCTGATGGATTAATAAGTAGTCTTTGGTGGGAGATTTTATCATAACCTGTATTTTCTTGTATTGAAGGTCTTCTTCTTTTTGGTGGAGATTGAGTGACTTGACTAAAAGGTTTTGAATATTGAGCTGAGGCTGCAGACCTCCTCTCCTGTGGTAAGATGCCATTAGAATTATTATAATCGCTATGTAAGGGGGGGAAATCGTTTATGTTTAAAGATGAAATATTATGGATCCTAGGAACCTGCTGACTTGCCTCATAGAAAGATAGATTAGAAAAGGACATTAGATCCTTAATATCTTTTTGTCTGACTCTCTCTCTACAATTACGACTATTTGATTCATGGTCAGAAGATTTGCAGAAAATGCAATATTTTGTACACGTATTAGATGAAGAATCCTCATGAGAAGTTCCGCATCTTGCACATTTCTTTTTTCCTCTACATTTGTTCGTAGAATGGCCATAAAGTAAGCAATTTCCGCATTGAAGAACAGGGCTGATGAATGGTGTGACCCTCATTGGTAGTTGATATATGGAAATTTCTTTAGGAATAGTTTTTCCTGAAAAAGTTATGCTAATAGTTCCCGTGGAGACAAATTCAACCTTTGAATCCACTTGTACTCTCCGGTTCATTCGCTTTACACTTAATATCTTACATAAAGCCAAGTTGGTTTCTGATGCCTCCTTTATTTCTTCCTCTGTGAATCTTTTATTAACTCCCCTTACTATACCCCTACAAGAAACCTGATGAAATGGAATGAACACGTCATACCCTAGGGCTTCCCAATCTTTCCTCACAACGAAATCGTTGGCTGCTTTTCTAGTGGCAAATAATACCCCTATCCTGTTTTTACCTTTTCTACTGATTTTCGTGATGTCTTTAATTTTTAAAACAGAAATAGATTTAGCTATACTTAACACGTGGTAATCTCCAATATTTTTATCCTGACCCTGGACAAATACTTCATAAGGACCTATGTCGGTCTCCGAAAATAGTATTTGTTTTTTTCCTTTAAGACTTTTCTTCCAAAAAATCAAATGTCAAACACAACAAAATTCACAACAGATATTCACTGCGAAAAGAAGCCGAGGCTGTTCATCCCAGCGGACCTCGACTTCTTATCAACGATAAATAAAAAATTAACAAGAATTAACAACTGTTTTCACACTAAATTAGGTTTGATGAGGTACTTTTAGCAAAAATTAAAAACTGTATTATTCAGTATCTCTTTACAACGTGTTCATCTTCTAACCTATCTATGTTCTAACTTAACCTAGTCAACTTATTGACAGCTGATCTGTATGAGATCCCTGCCTTCACGCCTAGTGTTGCCAACCAACCTAAGCTATATCATACATCTCCCTTTTTACTCCCTAAATCTAGAAGGCTTGATTATTCTCCTACCTGATCTAGTTTGAAGTGGAATATCATTTTCACTACTATCACTTGAACTGTTAATATTATTATGGAAATTGTTATCAAGTATGTCTGGTGATGTATTAGATATATTTTTAGAAGATTGATTAGAAGGTTCTCTAGCAGGTAATTCTAAACTAGGATGAAATTCAGTATGAGTATTAAAAGGATGTGGAGAAGATTTTATAAATGATGAGTTTCTTCTATATACGTTATTTTCAAAATCCTTTACAATATAGGACCTGGGACTCTCATGTGTGTCTACAATTTCTGCAGGCACCCAGACCCTGTCTTTCTTAAGCATTACACTTTGTCTCTTATAAAACCCATCTCTTTCCTTTGCCTGTCTATCATGATAATATTTCCTCTCTGCCCTCTTTTTTCTTATTACATTTTTTTCCACTGTAGGTTTCTCTTCTAAAATTTTACTGCATACTGGTAATGTTGTTCTTAACAGTCTATTATTCAACAATTCTGATGGAGAAACATTTAGTCCTGATAACGGCGAGGTCCTATATTCTAAGAGTGCCAGCTGCACATCATTACCAGAGTCATTACATTTTTTTAATATGCCCTTACAGATTCCTACAGCTCGTTCGGCCAGTCCATTGGACCTTGGATATAACGGACTAGAGGTGATTAGGTTTATATTCCAACTTTCACAAAATTTTCTAAACTCACAGCTGCCAAATGGCATATTATCTGCAACAAGACTGCTAGGAATGCCATGAGTTGAGAACAGATTTCTGAGTTTATCACTTACTTCCTTGGCTGTTTTATCTTCTAACCTATCTATATTCTAACCTAACCTAGTCAACTTATTGACAGCTGATCTGTATGAGATCCCTGCCTTCACGCCTAGTGTTGCCAACCAACCTAAGCTATATCATACATGTTCATTCCACAAGCCACGTGCGGTGTTTAAAAAGTTGAGAATCCAATACTCACAAAAACTTCCATAAAGTACTTTTATCAGCAAACCTAAATTAAATTTAATAAACTATGTTTCATTAAATTGTTTCTGTAGTTTGTATAAAAAAATAACTTAGGTCAAATATATAAAACAATTTATTACTGACTACTTGAAATTCAGGATTTTCAGGAGTAACATTATATAATTTAGCTAATTCAAAAAGTTTGATCCAATATCACTTGAAATTGTTTCAACATTCAAGTTAATGCTTGATAATTGACAATACACTCTTCATAATAGGTTTACATTCTCTTGATTATACTTGCGTTCCAACAAAAAAAGCTAAAGGCTGCTTTCATATGGAATATAAGCTTCTGACCATAATGATCAAAACGTTTCCATATATATATTAATTAATATATTAATTAAAAAAATTACTTTTTCTCTTTTCTCGATTGCTTATTAGTTTTTATTGTATACTATATATATTTTTTCAGTTATTACATCTTTATATTTATAGAAATAAAATAGTACAATACTTATTGGTTTTTTATTTATTTACCCCGATATTCGACTTTAAAGAATGTACTGGCTGGTTTTGGCTGGAATGTACGGAATGTTTTGGCTGGTTTCCAAGACAATAAAAATTGAAAACATTGACATTCGATTTTAACATACAGTTTCTTGTTGTTGATCACGAACATTTGTCATCCAAAAAGAATTGGATTCCGTGACGGTTACAACGGCTGTTATTTTTCGATTATTTTACGAAATAACGAATATAATGAATTAGGAAATACCTCGACAAACAAGTAATTGGTCCTAGGTTTTCACCCAAAGTAATTGAAAGTAGAACTGGAAGTCGATATTGGAACTCTTCGTGTAACTTTGCGTCGATTGATCTACGATTTTACTAATTTTGTCATCTTGTTTTACATTCATATCATATTTTGAGTGACTTTAAAGCAGTACCTACGGTTGTAACTCTAAAACCGAAGTCCGATGTCAAATTTCTCATCTTTAATACCATCCATGGGTTATAAGCTTTCATTCGACACCTCATTTGTCATTCTATCTGTATTAGTAACTGAGGAGTTGTATTCGCGGTCGGACGGACAGACAGTCATGAAACCAGAAGTATATATTTGTTCTCGTCTTGCGAATGCGCGTCGAATAATATATCACTTGTGCTATTGCGGTGACTTTAAAAGAGTACTTCCGGTCGCATTTCTAAAACCGGAAGTCCTAGGTCAAATTTCCCACCTTTAGTACCATCCATGTATTATGAGCTTTCATTCGACACCTCATTTGTGATTATACCTGGTATAGTCACGGAGGAGTTACATTTCCGGTCGGACGGACAGACAGTCTAGGTCAAATGTCTCACCTTGAGTACCATCCATGGATTATAAGCTTTCATTTGACACCTCATTTGTCATTCTACCTGGTATAGTGACTGAAGGAGTTATATTCGCGGTCGGACGGACAGACAGCCTATTAGGTCACACCAAGTCGTTCAAATTCTCACCAACTTGTTCACACTTTTTCAAAATTGGTGAAAACAACAAATTATATTTTGTATCGTTGCATCAATATAAGCCAAAAAGAATAATTAGTGAATGTCACGCCACTATAATATATTTTATTATTGGTCTTTCAATGCTAAAATCAGGATACAAAAGGTATTTTATCCATGGTTTTAATCAATATAATTCTCACCATTACTTTGGGTTGTATTTGCAACCTTTTGTAAATCAAAAATAATTCCACCATATTAAGAATGTCAACAAAAGCCGGCCCTGCATGCAACCTTTCTCTCAGTGCAACTAAAATTTTATTGATACACGCCAGAAATGTGCGAGACTTTTCTCAGTGTACTCGCGTGTACACTTGCCAACTCGATACTAAAATTAAGTACATGCTAACAACAAAAGAATCGCCGTCCGTGTCGGTTCTTGTGAGAGATATGTATTCTTTGTTCGTACTCTCATTGACGGCCGCCCCAATACACGCTTAGCGCTCATTGTTGATGATTAAAAATAGCATCTTAGTTATAAAATAATGACAAATATTTCTTCAGGACCTTGTAGAGGTTAATCCTTGATTTGGTCAGTTTCTGACTTTTATAATAATTATTTTTAACCGAGTTATTAAGCCTTCAAAATGGTTATTTTCGCATTTTTCAAATTTTAAATCGACAACACTCGACAATCGACAATAACTTCACAACACTCAATTTTAAGGAAAAATCACGAGAGACCTTTTTTGCTCAGAATAGCCCAAGTAATCTAAAAAAAAAATTCCAAAGTAAAAAAATTATTTTTGTGAATTTGTTTAAAAAAATTGTTTAAACAATTTTTCGACCGCGGTACCTCCTGGCACCCTGTGGATTTATTATTAGTTCAGAGAAATAAGGAAAAAAAATATCGTGTTGGTGACACATCCCTCTCCAGGCTGAAACCAAATTTTTCGAGTAATATGGTCATCTATAATAATAACCTATATGTTTCCTGCAGCCGATTTTGATGATATACATAGTTATAAACAAATGAAGATCAAAAAACGGTAAATTTTCGCTTTTTTCGTTAATACACGCTTAGCGCTCATTGTTGATGATTAAAAATAGCATCTTAGTTATAAAATAATGACAAATATTTCTTCAGGACCTTGTAGAGGTTAATCCTTGATTTGGTCAGTTTCTGACTTTTATAATAATTATTTTTAACCGAGTTATTAAGCCTTCAAAATGGTTATTTTCGCATTTTTCAAATTTTAAATCGACAACACTCGACAATCGACAATAACTTCACAACACTCAATTTTAAGGAAAAATCACGAGAGACCTTTTTTGCTCAGAATAGCCCAAGTAATCTAAAAAAAAAATTCCAAAGTAAAAAAATTATTTTTGTGAATTTGTTTAAAAAAATTGTTTAAACAATTTTTCGACCGCGGTACCTCCTGGCACCCTGTGGATTTATTATTAGTTCAGAGAAATAAGGAAAAAAAATATCGTGTTGGTGACACATCCCTCTCCAGGCTGAAACCAAATTTTTCGAGTAATATGGTCATCTATAATAATAACCTATATGTTTCCTGCAGCCGATTTTGATGATATACATAGTTATAAACAAATGAAGATCAAAAAACGGTAAATTTTCGCTTTTTTCGTCTCTTACTAAAAAATTGGGCATTTTAAACAAATTTGAGAGTAATAAACTCATAAACCGTATAAAAAAACTTCAATATGGCGTTCGCTGAATATATCTATCCTTATTGGTTACTTAGAAAATTGCCAAATAAATCATAAATTTTGAGTTTCTATAAATATTCATAACTTATGTAAAAATTAACTTAGAACCTTCTTATTATATGGAATGCTGAGACTTATGGTGCTTAAATTACACCCTAAATTCCAAAGCAATTGGTCAAATAGTTTAAAAGTTATTTAATTTGTTTATCCAAAATTAATTTTTTTGCAACACTGTAAGTCAGAAAATGATGAAGTTACAGTAATATTTTGGATAGTTTATGAAAGAAGAAAATTTACAGTATTAATTTAATTTAAAAAAAAATGACAAAAAATAATTATAGATATTGCAAAATAATTTTGCAAAAACATGTGAATTAAAAAATTGGGGGGGCTAACTTTGTCCCTAAATGTCCTAGAACAGTTGTTTTTCTTTCTAAATGTGTATAAAAATTCAGTCTTTCTAAATTTGAAAAAATAATTTTTCTACGGGTAACGGTTAAAAAGTTATTCTGATTGTTTATAAGTAAGCAAAAAATGGAAATGTTTTTGCAAAATAATTTTACACTGTTTAAAATTATTTTTTGTCATTTATTTTTAATTAAGGTAATAGTATAAATGTTCTTCTTTCATAAACTGTCCGAAGTATTATTGTAACCTCATAATTTTCTGACTTATAGTGTTGCAAAAAAAATGAATTTGGGAAAAATAAATTAAATAACTTTTAAACTATTTGACCAATTGCTTTGAAATTTAAAATATAATTTAAGTACAAGAAGTCTCGGCATTCCGCGTAATAAGAAGATTCTAAGTTAATTTTTACCTAAGTTACGAATATTTATAAAAACTCAATATTTATGATTTATTTTGCAATTTTCTAAGCAACCAATAAGGTTGGACATATTCAGCGAATGCCATATTGAAGTTTTTTATACGATTTATGAGTTTCTTACTCTCAAATTTGTTTAAAGTGCTTAACTTTTTGGTAATAGACGAAAAAAGCGATAATTTGGCGTTTTTCGATCTTCATTTGTTTATAACTATGTATATCATCAAAGTCGGCTGCAGGAAACATATAGGTTAATAATATAGATGTCCATACTACTCAAAAAATTTGGTTTCGGCCTGGAGGTGGATGTGTCACGAGAAAAACCTTATTTCTCTGGACTATATAAGGACATCTTTTTGAGTAAATGTGCAAAAAAAATCGAATCGGAATAATTTACCTAACGGGGGCGACGATACAGCGTGGACGTATGGTTCTTTTCATGATCATTTTTCAGTGCCTCACAAATGATAGAAAAAAAAGGTTAGTCCGTGATAAATACACATTTATTACATTTATTCTAACATGACATTTTAGTTAAATCTGACGGTTGTCACATTTTATTTGCAATTTGGCATAAAAACAAATCAATTTTTTTATTGCATTTATAAAATGGTATTTTCTTTGATTTGTATAGTCTTATAAATTGTACAGATTAATTTTTTTTTATATACAGTAATATAATATTATTTAATATTATATTATTAGCGCCATCTATTGACAACTAGATTAAATGTTATAAATGTCACCGACGAAATGTAATCAGCGACGTGCGTTTTTTTCTGTCACATACAATTTAATGCGTTAGAAAGAAATCGAAAAACTGTGACGCACTGAAAAATGATCATGAAAAGAACCATAGTACATAAATCGTTCGGCTGGACATGTACGCAACTGCGCTAACCTGTGATAGTTGAAGCGTCTGTTCGTGTACGAGTTTCTGGTGCAATAGAGCGGTTAGAACGAATATAATGAGTGAGTTTTGAAGCAAAGCAGTCTATAAATAAATCAAAAAGAAAGATTATGATTAACGAGTTAATAAATTTACTTTAATTTTTAAGATATTTTTTATTTAACAGCTAATTTCAAAATTATAAACAGTTTTCCCATTCCCTTGGGCCAAAAATATTTAGCTATTACATCTAATACATTGTGATGTTTTGACGTTTATTTGTGTCAGTCAAAATGAATAGGCCATTCCAACATGCTGTCAATTTTAAAATCAATCTGACAGTGGGAGGCAAACATAAATATATATCATGATATCATGATAATCGGTTCTCAATATGTTTTAGATCATTTTAGTTGCATTTATTTGTAATTTTGTTTTATACAAGGATTAGTTTAACATTTTTACTGAAATAATTGATAATATGCTTTATTTCTGTTGTGTTTTGAAGTGTAGAATGCGAAACAATCGTGATAAATTTCTGTTTTTTTTTTTCGGTTACCATCAGTGCTACATTTGAAGCATAAGATCAACTGAACTAAATAAGTTATGATCTGAGAGACAAAAACAATGGTTAAATATAATAATAAAGCTATAAAATGTCTTACAAAAATGCCAAATAACTAACTACTGTACCTACAAGCAACATATTTATGTATTGTCTTCCAACAACTTTCGACAATATTCACTTATCTTTATTTATTCACTGCTTAAAACTAAGTAAAGACGTTCAAGTATTTCTACAACTAAAACCTAAACAAAATCAACAACAAAATATTCGCAAAATACAACTAAAAAACTATTAAAGAGGTAAAAATTTAAGAAACACAATGTCAAAAAATGTAAACAAATGACTATGTTAAATTGAAGAGTCTCAGATGGAGAATCCACCATTAAAATGGTAAATAGTAATTTAAATCTGAGACTTTTCATGTTGAAAATTCTTTCTGGTACATCCTTAACCTGCGACTTTAACAATTTATAAGACCGCAGACGACGAATGTAGAAAACAAAAAGGATTGGTTGCAATCACATTCCGTTTTCATTCGTCTCGGAAAAGGACAGAAGAGGAACTTTCTAGTACTCAAATCTGAGTAAAGATAGAAAAGTAAATGATGGTTTTGCTTGTTTTTGATTCAAAGGGATGCACAATCGCCGGACAGCTGTTTCCACCATTTCAGGCTTCTTCAACAGTGTTAGCGTGCACTCCTTTGAATCGAAAAGCAGCTCAACCATCAATTTAAGGGGAATTTGAAAGATCATTCAAATTCCCATTGGGACGCGATCCAGCGACATCTCTTAACAAATTGAAGAGTCACAGATGCAGAATCCACCATTAAAATGGTAAATAGTAATTTAAATCTGAGACATTTCATGTTGAAAGTTCTTTCTGGTATATCCTTAATCTGAGATTTTAGCAATTTTTAAGACCGCAGACGACGAATGTAGAAAACAAAAAGGATTCCTTGCAATCGCATTCCGTTTTCATTCGTCTCGGAAAAGGACAAAAGAGGAACTTTCTAGTACCCAAATCTGAGTAAAGATAGAGAAGTAAATGATGGTTTTGCTTGTTTTTGATTCAGAGGGATGCACAATTACCGGACAGCTGTTTCCACCTTTCTTTCTGGTACATCTTTTCAACATGAAAAGTCTCAGATTTAAATTACTATTTACCATTTTAGTGGTAGGTTCTGCATCTGAGACTCTTCAATTTGTTAAGAGATGTCGCTCGACTGCGTCCCAATGGGAATTTGAATGATCTTTCAAATTCCCCTTAAATTGATGGTTGAGCTGTTTTTAGATTCAGAGGGAGGAGTGCACGCTAGCGATGTTGAAAGAGCCTGAAACGGTGGAAACAGCTGTCTGGCGATTGTGCATCCCTCTGGATCAAAAACAAGCAAAACCCTTATTTACTACAAATGACTATGTTGTTCGCGGACCCTATCGCGGAATTCTAGTCATGGCATGCTCCAATTGTCGTCGACTAGTCCTTGACTGTCTCTACGAATACACTTATTAATTTCCTCCCAGCGGTGAGATAAACGTCAAACGGATTTGGGGGATTAGACGTGGGGCGGCATTGGCAGAAGGAGCTCAGATTTGCAGATTCTGTGGATTCTGACAGATATGGGAACCCGGTGCAGACTGGGCCCCAGAAACGCCGAAGACCAGGTCCTTATGGACCTGCTCCGTAAGATATGGGTAATACAATGGACCCGCCGTAGGAGGTCTTAGTGTCTGAAGGGCTCACAAGTGGGCTCTGTCCCGACGTACCATAACCATAACCATAATGTGCACCAGAAGTGGAATGTACATTTACACCCTGCATGTTTGGACAGCTTACATACATTGTAATATTAGTTTTACTACTTTTGTACATTTAATTTTGAAATAAATCTCATAATCCATAAATAAAGACTGAAATAAAAACTCCACGCCACATGCCGCCATTCTGCATGCTGACACCGTAGACTTCAGATGGTAAGGTTTCTTGACTTTACCATGATCAAATATTCGTTTTATGTAATGTAATTTTTCGTGTGAAAGTCCTTTGTGCTTGTAATAGATGTTTTTAACTTTTCCGACCTTAAAACAATAGCAAAGTTAAGCATTTTTTATTAGTCAGACAAGGTTTTTTCCATTTTTTTCCATCAATTAAAAAACTGCATAAGAAAAATAGAAATATTTTTAATATCATACATGGGATCCATCTCTCTTCATAGTGGTATTTTTAACCTTTTGACCATAGCTCTGAAGGTGGCTTTATAAGCCGAAAGCGCTCAGCTAGGTATTATTTAATTTACACACTTCAAAAGTGCACTTCTCCCTATTTACCTGTATTTCATTAATTTCTTAACAGATTTCCACCGTTGATGCGAAAACGCAACATTATTTTTTAAGAATACCCTGTAACCTAAAAAAAAATTATATCAAAATTTCTTTTTAAAACAAGGTAGATATCCAAGCATAATATAATTTTTACAAAAAATTTACATATTTCATACCTTGGCGGTTAACGGGTTTAGTATTGATAAAAAAAAATTTACTAAAACTCTATTGTTTTTTGTTTAATAACTAAGAACATGTTAAAAGTCGAGGAAATGAAGCTGGAAAAATGGCAAAACCTCGCAATTTTTTCGTCCAGCATCGATTTGTACAAAAATGTGGGATTAGGCTTATTTCACCCTCTAGTTTATTTTCTATATTGAGCCGTTGTACGATTTTGGTTTTTTAAGGGTGAAAACTACCCCTAAAGAACTACTTGTAAAAAATTATAAAACAACATTTTAAACTTTAATATTGTCAACATTTGGTTCTTATTAGTTACATAATGATTGTTTTATGCTTTAAGATATACTATTATAATATTTCAACCCTAAAAACCAACCGTGTTGGAGCAATATATAAATAATTACTTATCCTAAAATAATAATTTCGGCTTGCATCGATTTACATAAAAATTTGGGATTAGGATCATCTCACCCTGTACTTTATATTCTATAACATGCTCAAGGGCGTCGATTATCTTTAGGGCTGTAAACTACCCCTTATTTTCAAAACTTATATAAAAACGCAAACTTTAATATGGGTAAAATTTGATTTTGATTGGCTAAAAATAATGATTGTTTTATGCTTTATGATATAATGTCATAATATTTTAACCCTTAAAAACCACCCTTAAGAACATTATAATTTTTATAAGTAGATAATTTAATAGATCTATACAGAAAAAAAGTAGAATTAAAGAATTACAAAAACATTTATTTACACCAAAATACGAATTTACAAATATGGAGAAGTACAAATACACATACCTTTTAAGTCATCTTCCAGTATACGAACCAGTTCTGTTGTATTATACATGCATTGAAAATGTTCCATAAGCGAACTATTCGAATATTTCGAAAAAAAAACGCGTTTTCTAAACATAGCTCCTTCATTTTTGGCGATAAAAAGTTTTTTCAAAAATGTTTTTGTAGGATTTTTGAAGAACTATAAGACTGTGTAAATTAAATTCCGTTAGATCCCTTACTTTTTAATTGGGGTGGGTTTAAAAGGCTCGAATAAGGGGGTGTAAGGGGGCTCGTAAATAGAGGTTTTAAACAGCTATATCTGGCTACTAACTACTCCCTGTAATGAAAATCTGTGCACAATACACTTTTAGTTATTAGAAAAGCTACAATTTTATGGCCTACCATTTTTTCGCATCTCCAGTATTTTGGGAGATATTAGGAAGTAAAACGTAAAAAATACGAAAGTGCAAAAAACCAATTTTTCTTTAAAGTCCAATTTTTCTAAAATTTGGCCTTTTAAATAGGTCAAACTTCTTGGGTGTATTGACAATACAAATATACAAGGAATTACAGAAAGGTAAAGACCAACTTTTACTTAGGAGGGTAGTTAGGGGGTTATTTTCATTGATTTTTTTCGTAGAGAAAAGCAAGTACCGAATTTTTTTTATTATTAACCGCTCTATTTTCATGATAGAAATTTTTTTTATTATTCTTTGAAAGGTTTAATTGTATACTTGAAAACAGATAATTTAAGTTTTAGTGGAAAATGGAAAGTTTTCCTGTTATTTGGCTTTGAATATTTCCAATTATGCATTAGACGAGAAAAGCTAACTTTTAACATGCGGTATCTCGGTTTGTGTTGGTCTTAAAGATATCATAGAAACAGAATTTAGTTTGTCTTACTAAAACATACAATTCTATTATCTGCAGTTTTTTTGATTAAATGCATATTTTTCGAGGTATTCTCAAAAATCCCTCTAAAAAGTCGATTTTTTCGACGAAAAACCGTTACTTTCAAGCGCGAATAACTCGAAAAATATTAGTTTTACGAAGAAAATGTTAAATACATTTTTTTCTAAGAATTACTTTTTACATCAATTTACATGGTTAAAATGTAATAAAAAATTCCCACCCCCGAGATGGGGTGGCAACCACCCCCAATGTTTTAGCGTACAGTGGCATGATATAGAAAATGATCCTTGGACTATTCCCTACCTTCTGAAAAAATTTCAAGTAAATCCATGCTGGACGAAAAAATTGCGAACCAAAATGCTTCATTTCCTCGACAATAATTAGTTTACATATTTTTTGTTTTCAAATATCATTTCCATTAATAAAATATTAGGAAGTCTTCTGTCACTTGATCGTTTAAGCTAACTCTGTAAAAAATAAAAGGCTGTCTTGACACTTTAAAACATTCTTAACATTAAACCTGATGAAAAACGGATGGCAATGCTAAGTTTTGAAATCTTTTTACTTTTTATAATTAATCTTAAAACTCGTATAATTTATATTATAAAACTGTAAAAATATGAAAACTAATTACGTCATTACCAGTCTCCGACGATCCGTAACGCATCGTATTCGCGCCATTCTACCGGTCCCGGGCGACCAGTAATGCAACAGTTCCTTAGTTTACATACATACAGGGTGATTTATTAGTAGGGTAAAGCTCAATAGCTCCGCTATAGTAATAGATAGCTACAAAAGTTAATAACAAAAATTTTAGCCACCTTTGAGCTTCACATTACAAAATTAGTTAGAATGTTACAGGGTGTTCGATAACACAGTGGCAGACCTAAGTTATGTTTTTTTTTAAATGGAACACCCTATATTTTATTTTATATTCGAAATCTTGTTAATCTCTCCATTACAAAAATATAAAGGTTTGTAATGTTATACAATGTATTTACCAAGTTATAACCAATTTTGTATGAAAATCGAAACAAGTTCAACTCCCTGTATAAATAAAAATAAGCACAACAGCAATGGTTTATTAATGCCATATTTTTTTATTTATTTAGTCAAAAAGCAAGTACATTATTTTCTCAGTAATATTAAATGGAACACCCTGTATTTTATATCATTATTAAAAAAAAAATTAACGTACTTTAATCTTTATATAATATTCCCTATGCCCAAATTTATTAGTTTTCGAGATATTTTCATTTTTCAGAGCAAACTATTTTAGGTGTTTAAATTTATCTAAATTTTTGAGCTTCACATTACAAAATTAGTTAGCATGTTACAGGGTGTTCGATAACACAGTGGCAGACCTAACTTATGTTTTCTTAAATGAAACACCCTATATTTTATTTTATATTCGAAATCCTGTTAACTTCTCCATTACAAAAATATAAAGGTTTGTAATGTTATACAATGTATTTACAAAGTTATAACCAATTTTGTATGAAAATCGTAACAAGTTCAACTCCCTGCCTAATAAGCATAACAGCAATGGTTTATTAATGCCATATTTTTTTATTTATTGTCAAAATTTTTAGGAATTATTGATATTGCTAATTTTCTTTATATCAAATACAGGGTGAGTAAGCCATGACTGAGTTGACAATTTAAGATTACCGATTTATCAATCCGGTAATCAATGTAACACTGTAGCAAATAAAGAAATAAAAATAATTTATTAGTAATACATTTTACAAACAAAAACACAACCACTACATGCAACATTTTTGAAACAACTAAAAACTGTTTTTATGTAAATTCAACAAATAAACAAAGAACATTAGTAATAAATTTTACAAAAAAACACACAAACACAAAATACAACATTTTGTGAAGACAATTAAATACTACTTTTTATGTAAATGTAACAATGTAACAAATAAAGAACGAAACATAATTTATCAGTAATACATTTTGCAAAAAAACATGCTTGAAAAAAAAAGAAGCTACTTTTAATAAAATATTTTTAATATTTAATTACATAAGGTGTTCAAAATTATCTCCTAATACATTTATGTACGCCTAAAAACGATCATTGAATGAGCTACTTACTCTACGGAGCATTTGTAAATTAGCACAACGAAATACACTTTGTATTCTATTTTTCATGTCACCCCTTGTTGTTGGAGGTATTTTATAAACTTCATTATTAACGTAACCCCAAAAAAATCAGTCCAGTTTATTAAATTCTGGTGAAATGGGTGGCCACGCTACTGGTCCATTGAAAAATTAAAATCTCTCGAAAACTAATAAATTTAGACATAGGGAATGTTATCTAAAAATTAAAGTACGGTAATTGTACTTTTCAATAGTGATATAAAATACAGGGTGTTCCTTTTAAAATTACTGAGAAAATAATGTACTTGCGTTTTGACTCACCCTGTATTTGATATAAAGGAAATTAGTAGTCTCGACCATTCCTGAAAATTTTGACAATACGTTAAAAAATATGGCATGAATAAACCATTGCTCTTTTGCTTATTTTTATTTATACAGGGAGTTGAACTTGTTACGATTTTCATATAAAATTTGTTATAACTTTGTAAATACCCTATATGACATAACAAACCTTTATATCTTTGTGATGGAGAAGTTAACAGAATTTCGATTTTAAAATAAAATATAGGGTGTTCCATTTAAAAAAACAAAAGTTTGGTCTGCCACTGTGTTATCGAACACCCTGTAACATTCTAACTATTTTTTTAATATGAAGCTCAAAGCTGGCTAAAATTTTTGTTATTAAATTTTATTGCTATCTATTACTATAGCGGAGCTATTGAGCTTTAACCTACTAATCAATCACCCTGTATTTTGGGAACACAGTCAACCTGTTAAAGAAACAATTTAAATAATACACCTTCGTCTTATATTTAAAATTTTTAAAACTGCAATTTTTGTGCCTTTTTTACCAACAGTCAAAACTGTGTGTGAAAAAACGTGTTATAATCAAAGACATACCTACTAAGAACATACTAGGTGAGGTATGGGCCACTCTATGCACCGAGGTAAAACGCCAATATTAACGACGGTGACGTCATTGGCCAATAACCACTGTGAGTGGTCTTGCTATCTTTGTCTGTTACAGGTACGGGATCGCACGGTAAAGAGAGATAGATAGAACCACCTATCGACTGCTCCACGTTACACTCTTTTGCCTACCATTCCTAGTCTATTATTATTGCCTATAGTTATAATTCATAAAGTTTTAAAACCTATCAAGCGTTGTAAAGGACGATGTCAGAAACATCTTCTACTAAAATGTAACACCTACTTTTGTGTGACTACTTATTTATAATGTTGTTCTGAAGCTATTTTCTTGTGGCATTTTTATAATCAAGTATATTCAAATGGGAATATTGGCAACTCATCAATATTGGCAATATCATTTTAAAGTCGTCTACTTTAAAATGTATAATTCGTGTCTGAATTGCCGATATAAATGAGTCAGATTAAATAAATTATTAGAAGAATTTTTTACTAAGCAACAACATTTTTGTTTATTTAGTATTATTTTGTATTTTGACAACGACACCCGACTTGGGCGTCGAAACGTTAATAAAATCATTTTTAGGTAAAATTGTGGCTTATTTCCCATTTGAATATACTTGATTATAAAAATGCCACAAGAAAATAGCTTCAGAACAACATTAAGAAACCGGTATGGGCCTAGCGTTTGTCAAAATATTAGGAGATTGGAAATTTTGTACGAGAAATTGGCACACTGTCAAAATTCAATTAAATTTTTAAGACGATGTAGAGACAACAATTTAATACCAAAAGGCTTGAGGATACGACCAGCATACTCAAGCAGAAGACTACAAAATATTTTACATAGAGCCAGTGTGTCAATGATCCGGGAAAGGTTACAATTTCATAGATCAAATTTATTTTTTATTGAACAAGACATCGTAAGTATTGAAGATTTGCTTTACGGAATGATATCAAATTCTGATTTTGATCGAATTATTTTTAGTTTACACATAATTTATCAAAATTCATATCAGAAACAAAGAAATATACATTTAAATAAATTTAATGTTCTTTTAGAACAAAATAATATACATACTTTTGATAACCTAAATAGAAATAATGACATATTAGCGACAGTTGTCAATCTATCAAATAGACATTTAAATGCAACGGAAAATTTGGTATTGTCAAAAGGTTTAAACTATGCTGTCACTAGTGTTGCCCAAGTGCAAGACCAAGACGAGACTTAGAGAGTCTTGGTCTTGGTCTTGCGACAGTACACCTGGTCTTGGTCTTGGTCTTGGTATTGCGCTCCAGGTCTTGGTCTTGGTCTTGGTCTTGCAGCAAGAGTCTTGCAAGTCTCGCAGTTGCCCATTAGCCTATTACATATCTTAGAACTAGAACAACGTAACAGAGTAGGTCAATTTTAAGCTTTAATATCACAGCCGTAGTAAAGACCAACCAAATTAATAAATATCTAAACAACTGACACCGGGTGGGGTTTGAACCTACGATCTAAGCGATCCGTGTCTATATTCCAACTAACCAAAATTTATTAGGAACTTACGTATTTTTTCGAGTATTTGCCATTGACAATGTGTGATTTGGAAAGAATTCAATTCAGTGACAGATGTACACAATATGAAGGGTCAGAGGGAAAAAGGATGAATGTAAATTTTTGGTCATTTTGAGATTGTTGTGCAATATATTAGCTTAGAAAGGGTACTATCAACCTGTGAATGGACAAGGGGACATAAATATGATAATCGTCTTAAAATCACGTCACAAGATTGGACGCAAGGGGTAAAAACAATGAATATGTAACTTTATTTCTCATTTTACCGAAAATGCTTGCAGATAGACATTCATCGTTCTTTCCCCTGGCCCTTCATATGTTAACGCCAGTTCTCATTTTGGTACCGAATACCAAACCGAGAATAATACACTTCTCCAAGAAATTAAGTCACCTCCTTAAAAATGGAATGGGTCATTTTTGATGTCTCGAATTTCCTAAACCTGTTGTCTGATTTAAGTGATTTTTTAATATTATATAGCCTTATTCGTTAACAATATCGCTGTAATAATATTGTTGCCAGAAGTTAAATTGTCGTTGTATAGGTACCCGATATAATCGGTTCGCTAAACTCAGACACAACTAGCTAGTGATTTTAGTAAGTAATTTTGCCAGTTTGGTAATATTGGCAAAAAAATAATTACTAAATAATTACTAATTACTCAATAGTTAGTAATTTTGCCAATTTTGGCGAAATTGGCCAAAAACAAAAAAATTACCTACTAAAATCACTAGCCAGTTGTGTCTGAGTTTAGCGAACCGACTTTAACTTATCGGTACTAATGAGTGTACCAATCAAACTGTGTTTTTTTCTCAAAGTAAGCATCATCCTGTGGAATATTCTAGCATTTATAAAATACTGAAATTAAGACCCAATTACAGTCTGATATTTTTTTAACATTTTGTTTTTTCATTCGCTTATGTTGGATAACAGTAAAGTTAGGTATTTTAACAACTAGCCATGTTTTTTATCAACACAGGGTGTTTTTAAATAAGTATGCTAAATTTTAAGGGGTAATTCTAAACAAACGGGTCATGTTACCCGTATGCGCGCCAATGGTGAATATTAAATTCTTAATTGTATGTCAAAAATGCGTAATAACTACCTCTTAAAACCCACCAAATTTCATTTGCATACCTCAACCGGTTTTAGAGCAATAAATCGTCAGTTTGTAAGAAAAATTTTAACACCCCCTATTTCGGAAACGAAGCATTTGCGAACATACACTTATAAAGCAAACTGTCAAATTATTTTTCGGGCAGAATTACCCCTTAAAGTTTGCCATACTTATTTAAAAACACCCTGTATTGATGAAAAACATCGCTAGTTAAAAAAGTACCTACCTAACTTTTTATTATCCAACATAAGCGAATGAATCAAAAAAAAAATGTTAAGAAAATATGAGGCTATAGTTGGGTTTTAATTTCAATATTTTATAAATGCTAGAATATTTCACAAGGTGATGCGAACTTTGAGAAAAAAAATACAGTTTGATTGGTAGTGTCCAATGACAAATTTACCTGTATAGAAACAATATTATTACAGCGATATTTATACCTCTGAGAATTTTTTTTTGAGCTTGCGTTGTTTCATTGTCCAACAGACAACAGGTACAGAACGAAAACTGATGTGCACAATTAAACAGAGAAAAACGGCATACCTGGGACACATAATTAGAAATGAAAGATATCAGTTTCTGCAAACCTTAATTGAAGGAAAGAGCGAAGGAAGAAGGGGAGTGGGCAGGAAGAAAATGTCATGGCTCCGTAATGTCAAACAATGGACAGGACTAAAAAACATAGGAGACCTAATACATACTGCAAGGGATAGAGAAAAATGGTCAAACGTGATCGCGAACATCCATTAGTGGATTGCATAAGAAGAAGAAGAAGATATTTATACATAACAAGGCTATATTATTATCAAACACTAAAATCAAATAAATAAAAAATCAAATTATCAACCACTTAAATCGAACAAGTTTAGAAAATTCGAGAGACCAAAAATGACCCGTTTCTTGGAATAGTGTATAGCAACCAAAGAGCATAACAAAAGAACAGTGAGTCGATTGATAAAACAAATGACTAGTTTAATTTAACTACCTACAGAAAAAACTGCTATGAATGTCCTTTTGTTTTCCATGTATTTCACTGTAAATATTTCTTTGTTGAATGCCTCGTAGACTAAATATTTGGGTATGTATTTGGTTACACGGTATAGACGGCACGGCATTATCTGTTATAGTCTGTCTCCTATCGTAATCACACTCAGCAGAAAAAATATACGTACATAATAGTCTTATTATTCTATATATCGATATGATTTTTATGTGTTTAAATTCCTACAAAACTAATTAAGGAAAAAAATTAACTACTTATTGTAGGTATATTTTTTATCAGCATATGACATATTTTTAAAAAGTTTCGATACATTCATAATAGGTCTGGATCCCGCGTATGGAAAAAATTGATTAATAGCAAGCTGAAAATTTGTTAATAGCTTAACGGTGTCTAGTCGGATAAACTTTGATATATGGGAACACTGGAACAGGGGCAGTTTTAATTGTGGAACAGGTTAAAAATTTGGAACGGTCAGACCACGAAAACGGCACATTTATTTTGTCCGACAGAATAGACTTAAACTCTCCGAACAGAGATTAAACTCTCGTGCAAAAATCAGACTGCTATTTATCACCTATCATAATTCCTGTCATTTGACATATTCTACATGTTCCACTCATTAAAACGCTCATTTGGTGATAAATAGCAGTCTGATTTTTGCATGAGAGTTTAATCTCTGTTCGGAGAGTTTAAGTCTGTTCTGTCGGACAAAATACATGTGCCGTTTTCGTGTTCTGACCGTTAAAAATTTTTAACCTGTTCCACAATTAAAACTTCCCCTGTTCCAGTGTTCCCATATATCAAAGTTTGTCCGACTAGACACCCTTAAGCTCTTAACAAATTTTCAGCTTGCTATTAATCAACTTTTTTTCATACACGAGATCCAGACCTATTAATTTATGAATGGAGGGCGGCTATTCTCAAAACCTGGACAATTAATTTCAGAGCGAAGAATGTATGTTTGTTTATGGTATTATCCGTAAGGCGCATAAGTCCAATTTTACAAATTTTTTTGCTTCTCATAGAGTGCCTACCTAAGAATATACCCGAACTAATATACTTCATAAAAGACCCTCAGTTCTAATTGCAAGACGCAAGAGTCTTGCAGGCTTAGTCTTGTTCTTGCTCAAATCTTGCACGGTAAGTCTTGGTCTTGGTCTTGCTCAAATTAGACGGTCTTGGTATTGGCCTTGGTCTTGCGAAAACGCAAGAACAAGACCAAGACTGCAAGACCAAGACTGATTTTGGGCAACACTAGCTGTCACTCATCCATCTATTCCAAAATTAGACATAATTAGCGCAGTGGAAAAAATATCCCAGTGTTTACCAACTCATGAAAAAGAACAATATAGGGTACTATGCAAACTTGAATTGGAAAAATCTAATAAAATTGAACAGAACATCAGCAAAGAGGAAATGAAAGCTTTAAAAACTTTAAAAAATGATGACTCCATAACAATCCTACCAGCGGATAAAGGAAATGCAACTGTAATAATGGATAAAGTACAATATGAGGACAAAATTACAGATCTAATTACAAATGGACCTTATACCAAATTAACGAAGGATCCAACGAAGACACTGGAAAACAAAATCTATAGAACTTTATTCAAATTTAAAAATGACCTAACGTACTATCAAAGAAAATTAATGACACCTCATTACAGTAAGACACCACATTTTTATGGAGTACCGAAAATTCACAAAGCAAATATTCCACTTAGACCTATTTGTAGTACCATCAATTCTCCTTGTAGTGAACTATCAAAATTTTTATTAAATATTATAAAACCATTTGCAAATAATAATGACACATTTATAAAAAATACACAACAGTTTTTAAACAAATTATCAAATATTGAATTTAATCCAAATAATATTTTAGTAAGTTTTGACATAAACAGTTTATTTACAAATGTGCCATTAGATAAAACTTTAAACATAATCAAAACGAAATTAGAAAATTATAATACATTAACAACTAGGACAAGACTAAATGTATCAGCTATAATGGAGTTATTGACATTATGTACTAATAATACCTATTTTCAACTAAATAATGAATTCTATAAACAAAATTTTGGTCTCGCAATGGGCTCTTCTTTGTCTCCATTATTGGCTAATATATTTATGGAGGATTTCGAAACTAATATCATTTCTAAACAAAATTTAAAACCCACAGTATGGTGGAGATATGTAGATGATGTGTTTTCCATATGGCCTCATAGATCGGAATTGTTGGATACGTTCCTGAATATTATAAACGATCAAGAAGAGACAATAAAGTTTACAATGGAAAAGGAATACAATAACACCCTACCTTTCCTCGATGTTTTGGTCTCAAAGAAGGATACTGGATATGAGACTCAAGTGTATAGAAAACCAACACACACCAACAGATATCTCAATTACAAATCAAATCATAACATCAACGTTAAAAAGGGAATCATTAAATCCTTATATGATAGAGCCAAAATTACTTGTTCTAACGAAAATTTATTTTTAGAAGAAAAACAATTGTTAACATCTGTTTTATTAAAAAATGATTATCCCATATCGTTTTTAAATAAGGAGTTGTCAAGATTGGATCGAATGGAACAGAACAACTTAGAACGGGATCCTACAACATTCACAAGAAATAATACTAGGAAAATATCAATACCATATGTAAAAGGACTATCCGAGAAACTTAAAACAATAGGAAATAAATTCAACATATCAACAACATTCAAAACAACAAACACATTGAGATCTATTCTATCGAAAACTAAACCTAACAGTGAACAAGAAAGAACAAAGAATTGTATTTATAAAATACCTTGTAAATGCGAACAATTTTATATAGGTGAAACGTCAAGACCATTAGAATTTGAGAGAGAATTTGATAGATCTCAAATATGTCAACACGCATGGGATAATGAACATAGACTTCAGTGGAGAGGTTCAAGTATAGTCCTAAAAGAAGCAGATAGTAAAAAGAGAAAAATCAAAGAAGCGGCTCTAATTATGCTAAATGAAACCAATTGTGTCGCAAATTCCTCGGTAGAATGCAGTAGGATGTGGTTACCCATATTAAAGGAGGAAGTCAATAGAAAGAAAATACCACAATTAGTAAATCAGTAACATATCGAGTTAGCACATATTTAGTATTTTAGTATTATTTAAAATTTAAAATATCAAGTCAGAATTTGGTATTAGTTTTGACAGTAAACTAAATGTAAACCCAAATACTTACGATGTCGGGATAGTATCACGAGGTTTTTCCTGGTTTTCCCTCGTGATTTACTATGGAATTTCTAACGCGAGAGTTTCAGTGCCACCGTTGCATTTGGTTGTCTTTTTAAAGACAGATCACATGCTATGATTTTTTGTGGCGGATATTCTTGAGTTGGGATTGATTTCATGTAATCGAATGAACTATCTTTTAGTAAAGTCGTCCCAGGAACGCAACTCATCAATATTGGCAATATCATTTTAAAGTCGTCTACTTTAAAATGTATAATTCTTGTCTGAATTGCCGATATAAATGAGTCAGATTAAATAAATTATTAGAAGAATTTTTCACTAAGCAACAACATTTTTGTTTATTTAGTATTATTTTGTATTTTGACAACGACACCCGACTTGGGCGTCGAAAAGTTAATAAAATCATTTTTAGGTAAAATTGTGGCTTATTTCCCATTTGAATATACTTACTTATTTATAACGTTTTTAAGTTATAAAATTTGCAATTTTTAGATATTTTTTTATTCTGCAGCTCAGGATATTTATATTAGGGTCAAACTTTCATAGAGAAAGTTGTAGAAAATTATAAAGCTATAATTTGGCCTATGCGAAGTTTAATTTCGTTAAATTTTTAGTGCACAACAGTCCGCGAAACATGCAAAATTGCCGTTTTTGGTAATTTCATTATTTATTGTAAAAATAAACTTTTTTATTCTTTAAGGCTTTAAAATGGAGACCTTTGTGTTCCGAAATTTAAAAAAAAATATTGTAAAGAGAGATAAAAAAATATCGTAGAGAGTTACTTCTAAATCCATTGTCTTCATAAAGAGTTATATTTTTATATTCTGGTGTAAGTAAATGCGAAAAACATTTTTGAAAATTTATGGTTTTAAAATAAAGAGGAAAACGTTATAAACATTTAGAGCTACAGCGGCCCCTAAACATAGTATTATTTTCTTACTTGCAGATTATTATTGCTGAATACAAAAACAAGGAATAAAAAAAATAAAAATTTTCTACGACCAAATCTATCTGAGATACTTTTTTTTCTTTTAGTTCATAGCGACTTTATTTATAACAATTAAGGAATTATGTAGGCGTCATTGACTAAAGAAAGACTTATATTTTCTTCAAATAAATATTATTCAAACAATCATTCAAATCCGTACATTCGGAAAATTTTGTCGTAACTCGGTTGAATATTAACCGATTTTGTCTATTTTTTAACTGGGGTAGGTTTAAAAAATATAAATAACTGCGCAGTTCAGTTACCTCTACAGTGAGTCCATAAAGTAAAGCTTAAATTCGTTATTTCGTAAACCGGCGACTTTAAGAAAAAATCCCGAATCAGGTCGATTTTTATTTTTAAATTACGATTTTTTGGCATATATATCATACTAATCGATGATTTTTTTAAATGGGAACAGGGGTCATGTGATAGCTCATTTGAAAGTGTATTCAATTCTCTATCCAATAATATAAACAGTAACATTTATATTTACACAGTATGTTCGAAAACCATTTTTTTAATTAAAATAAGTGAGACAAAAAGGAGAATATATGTAATTTATTTTAATTCAAAATGCATTTTACTACTGTCAGTAAAGAGAAAAAAATTATATTTGACAAATAAACATTGATTTTCGTTTAAACGCAATTTTCAAACTGCCAAGAGACAGGTGGGTGGCAGCTTTAACATTGAATTTAAGCGAAAAACAATATTTATTTGT
Organism: Diabrotica virgifera virgifera; assembly: GCF_917563875.1. NCBI lineage: Eukaryota > Metazoa > Arthropoda > Insecta > Coleoptera > Chrysomelidae > Diabrotica > Diabrotica virgifera. The sequence continues at coordinate 96,749,737 of NC_065447.1, forward strand.
CAAATATATTTTTCCTGTTTTTTAACAACAGTAAAACGTATTTTGAATTAAATAAATTACATACATTCTTCTTTTTGTCTCAATTATTTTAATTAAAAAAATGTTTTTTTGAACACCTTGTATAAATATATTAATGATTATATTAGTGAATAGAGATTTGAATATCCTTTCAAATGAGCTATCACATGACCCCTATTCTCATTTAAAAAAACATCGACTACGTCATCATGCCCAGATGGATGACGTCACTAGTATGATATATATGTCAAAAAATCGGAATTTAAAAACAAAAATCGACCTGTTGCGGGATTTTTCCTTAATATCGCCGGTTTACGAAATAATGATGAATAATGATGAATTTATGCGTTACTTTATGGACGCACTGTATAATGTTTCTAATGTGGTTTTTAGGGCAAACAATGTATTCGGATATATGTTTTATATTATTATTTTTTGCAACTTTTTAATTCCGATCTTTGCGGCCTCTAATAATATTGATCATTACCTTTCCAACGCATGTTTAATTTTGAAAATCGGTTGTACCATTCAAAAGTTACCGAGCTCAGAAATTTATTCAATTTCTATTTAAAAAGGGGAAAATGTTATGTGTGTATGTATGACCGTGAGTATTATGTGGGTATGTGTGTGAAAAAATTTCACCGATCTTTTTTTCTCTGTTTCAAGAGGGGGTCAGAGCCGATTCAGAACCGTTGTAGTTTATGACTTTCGACCACCCATAAGCCAGATATAGGACTGGGTAGGTACAAAACGGCATATTTTTTGGGGGTATATATCTTAGGTTCAATGAGAGACAGGAAAGCTGTAAATACACCGAATCAATGGCGTTGAGTTAAGCTTTCAAGTAGTGCTTAAGCGGTCAGGATCAGTCGTACACACGGCTCAGTATAGCCAAAAAACTGAAAAATGAATTTTGAAAATATATTAATAACTGAGCGTTTGTAGAAGAAATCTAGACACGCCTAACGGTGTATTCCTCATATCTGGGAAAATTCAAATATTTAAGTTATAGGCGTCATAAGTGTGATCAAATCTATTTCATAAGGTAAAAACAGTTTTTCAAGCTTAATAATTCCTGTAATACCTTCAGTTATCATACTTAACCTTGGATGCATCAGATACTATTTGTCAAAACGTTTCAAACCCATGTTTAGTAATCACACTCCGTTAAGCCGTTTCGAAGTTATCGAGCTCCAAAAGTATAATCCATTTAACCCTTATCGCCAAAATGGTTTATGTAGTTGTAATAGTTACGACGCTAAATTTGATCCCGCAATCCGAGTTCATTTAAAGGCCATCCCAATATGTTTTTCAATCTATTTCGAATAGAAAAAAAAATCTAATGTACATTTGAGGGACACTAGATCATTTGGGAGATAACGCGAAAAAGGCGACCATTTATAACGCTTAACGTGTAATCGAAAAACATTACATTCAACTTAATACTTTTAATTTATAAATAACTTCTGAAAACCTCCTGATACAGGAATAGAAAAACCTCTAAACGCCGTAAAAATGAGTGACGCATACAATATTTCGGCTAAAAAAAAGCTGATATGAATATTACGTGGCGTGAAATAGTTATTTTCCTACTTAGTGCGGAAAGTGATACTTTCTCGCACGAGACTGCCGTTGACCCGAACGACGCGATAGCGGAGCTCGGGCAAGCAGTCGAGTGCGGGGAAGACACTCTCCGCATGAGTTAGGAACAATATTTTTTCGAGGGCCGTACGTTTGGAAAAAAGCCACAAAAAATACAGTTATATCAATTTTTATTTAGAAGTAAAAATACACAAATTAATTCTATGACAAGGTTGTCAAAACCAAACTTTCAATATGGGTTACTACGACGACGATATTAGTTTCCATGACGACGATTGAAAACCATTGTAATTGTCTACTGATCTGACTTTTAAATATTATATCAAAATAATTTTATGTCATCGGATTATCAGTAGTAATTGTACAAGAGCTCTATAATTCTATATAAATTTTAGAGATCGAGTGCAATTTGTTGCGATAACTTCATGAATAAAACTGTTCGAAACCAAAATTATATTGTAATTTATTTATGTAAGTACAAATTAGTACAATTAAACACACAGTTGTTATAAATAATTTGCGGTTGAAAGTCATCACTTTATAATTTTTAAAACATTAATTGTCATTAATGTCACGGAATGTATTTTTTCATGGCAACGAAGGGCATCTGACGTAATATACTTAACGACGGGAAATTATAAAATCTTATCGGGCATAATATCACAAGAGAATGAGAATAAATTGAAAATAATGCGACAGCTTTTCGAAAATTTGACAAATTTGAGTAAAAATGAAGCATTATTTTCTTATATATTCTTACTGTCGTGTGATATTCGTAAGATTATTTTTTAATACGTATTTTATGGATATTTTCTTAAATGTGACAGTTGTCAAAACTAGGAAACTGGTTGCCATTAAACAGAAACAATCTACTTAAACAAATTCCCACTGCAATAATAATCTGATTGGTCAGAATTAAACACGCGATGAAAAATCGGTAATTTTCTGTAGTAGATAATTCTCAGTATAATTTTAATCTGATTGGACAGAATTAAACACGTGATCAAATATATTACTATACGATTGGAATTTAAAATCATCAAAAAATAATCAGTTTAATTTAGATTTCTGTAGCTTTCTATTGGTCAAAATCTCCTATGAATGAAATAATCGCGCTAATTTCATTAAAACATGAACAAAATAAGATGAATTTAAAATAAATTAGTAAATAATATCTAAATGTTAGTTTATTGCATGTATTATAATGCCATATTACAAGGTATTTTACTTTCCCGCACGCCGTGCGGGAAAATTTAGTGCAACTTTCGGAAACGAAATGCGTGCGTGAAACTGGATTTTTTAGCACGACCGTGGAAAAATGTGTTTTCGTTTTGATAGAAAATAAATATGACGTTTTTTTAAATGATTTTTCCATAATATTAGCTAAAATTTAAAGTAAATCACGCAACAAAAGAGCTTCAAATTGCAAACTGTATTAAAGTTACCCTTTTGTGGCGCGTTTTACTTCAAATTTAGCAAATATTATGGAAAAATCTAAAATAAAACTACAATTTAATTTTTCATCAAAATGAAAATACATTTTCGCGCCACGTAATATTCATATCAGATCTTTTGTAGCTGGAATATTGTATGCGCCACTCATTTTTACGACGTTTAGCGGTTTTTTATTCTTGTCTATGTATGTATATGTTACCGGCCAAACCCGAATTCAGGAATCAATTATTTGTGAATAATTTCCGTAGGATTTCTTCTTAATTTCCGTTACAGTTAGGGAAAAATATAAATTTTTTTAAAACTCCTTTTTTAAAAACTTGTCAATTTTGGGGCGCCACCCCCGCTAAACGGTGGATGATAGACAGATGCTGTCGGGAAATAAATCTTAGAAAATATAGTCTTCTTCATATTTCTATAAAAGGAATTTTTTGTAAAAGGTACAGGAAGGGCTACGTTCCGCAAAACCCACAAATTACCCCATTTAAAGGGGTGAAAAGTGGGGTTCCGGGGCGAAATTGTTTCAGAAGAAGTTAGTGTTATATTAAGCACCCCTTGATATACCAGAAAAAAGTAAAACCGGACTTGCGTCCATTTTGCAAGGTTCAACCTTTGTTTCCTACACTAAATATTGAGTTATATTCGACAGACAGCCTAGGTCAAATTTCTCACCTTTAGTACCATCCTTGGATTATAAGCTTTCATTTGAATAGTACAGGGGAAAAACAAGGAATGTCACATTTTATACATATTGAGATAAACACCAATAAAAGTTTAATTCTTATGATATCTAAAAACTACTTATGAGATTCTTAGCAGAATTCTAGCAATTATTAGTCTATAATCTTAATATAATAATAATCTATATTAACTTATTAATTTAATAATGCACCAAAAAACTGCTAACATTCCTTATTTTTGTCCAGTGGCGTGCGGACAATCCTGGTCCTTCGCCTGGATCTTCTTCTTCTTGTGCCACTCCTATCGGAGATTGGAAATCAGCAAGGCTACCCTGACTTTGTTTACAGCTGACCTAAAAAGTTCATTAGTGGTGCAGCCAAACCACTCTCTCAAATTCCGCATCCATGACATTCTTCTACGGCCTGGATTCCGTTTTCCTTCTATTTTTCCTTGCATTATATTTTGAAGTAATGCGTATTTATGACCTCTCATCAGGTGACCCAAATACTCGAGTTTTCTTCGTTTTATCGTTAACAAAATTTCTGGGTCTCTTCCTATCCTTCGTATTACTTCAAGATTTGTGATTCTTTCAACCCAACTTAGCTTCAGCATTCGACGGTAACACCACATCTCAAAACTTTCAATATTTTTTATGTTGGTCTGTTTGAGAGTCCAGGCCTATACACCGTATAATAGCGTGTTAAATACATAGCCTTTTAGCATTCTTAATCGTAGAGGGATTTCGCCTGGATATAAATTCTTAAAAAATATAATATAGACTCATCTTTCTGGTTATTGTTCTGAATCAATAGTCTAGTCGATAGTACTCAGTTTTTGCTACCACATGGCGAGAAAAGCTAAAATTCATGAAAAAGTGACATTCCTTGTTTTTCCCCTGTACCCTTCCACCTCAGTTGTCATTCTACCTGGTATTGTGACGGAGGAGTTCAGTTCACGGACAGACAGGCAGACGGACGGACGGACGGACGGACGTGGATAATTCAACATTTTAACATTTTTATCAAAATTGGTGAAAACAATAGAATTCATATTCAATTTTATTCGTAAGTATATATTTTCTTTTAATTTTTGTAGAAAACCTCATCCTTTTATTTATTATTTTTAATATTATTTAATTACACAAGAATATATTGATTTATAGCATGTATCAATACCTTCATTATATGTATCATGTTATGATACAATATATCGATGTATAGTTTTTTTGCCATCCCTGTTGGAACGTGATTTGGGAATTTCCCGCATGTAAAAGTCCTTACCTGGTTGCTAAATTACTTTCGACTCGGCTAAATTGGTTTAGACTAGGCCGCACTAGTTTATTCTAAAGTGTGAATCTTTATTGTATCAGGATAAACTAGTTTTCTAGTTTGGCCTGAAGTGTGTGTATTTATATCATGGCAAACTAGTTTGGCCTACGCGCGATAGGGCAAACTAGTTTGGCCTAGATCATACTAGTTTATCCTAACGCGCTGAGGATAAACTAATTTGGCCTAGGCCAAACTAGTTTGTCCTTAAATCGAGTTTGGCCGGTAACTGCTCTCTCCTGTATGTACTGTTTTATTTTTGTTAAATATTCCATTCGTCAAATGTGCAGACGAAATGATTTCATATCTATCAGCCATAGAGGACCTTTTTGATTTGTGTTCTTGAACATAATCTCCTAAGTGACAATTTTCAACAGCGGATTCAACAGGCGCTTCTTCGGTGTTAGTGTTACTACAATTCCACAGACGCACGCCACAATTGTAATTTGTAAACAATAGTTTGCTAATAATATCACAACGTCTACCAACTTGTTCATTTAAAACTGGTTATTTTTCATTAATCTATGAAAACTAATTTCCTTAAACCACAAAATGAAGAGAAGATTATAAATTTTGTAGTGTACCAAACTCAATTTCTTAGAATTAAAATTTTTTAAATTTCCAGAATTATTTAATTAGGATTTAAGTCCAACCTGATAAATTAAAAATGAATAAACATTTTCAATTGCGTTGCAAAACGAGACTACAGCCGTATTATATTTTAGTTCAATCAGAGAGTGCCGCAAGCACCCCTAACAGTTTCAAGATTTGTTAGTCTCTCGTCGGGGAGTGCATATTCAGCTTTCTCTGACTGAACCAGAAAAATCCCCGACCTCCAGTCTTGGATTGCAACGAACGAAATGGCAGGGATGCCCTAGCGACATCTGCTAGAAAAAAGTCTAAGTTTCAATCTAGTAGTACATAAAATAAAATTGAAAATATTTTAAATTCCACCAGATTAAAACTAATGGGACCATTTTCTGGTTACACGTCCGAGGCTTCTAAAAATTCAGGCCATAACGGATAATGAGACTAATGAAGATGAGGGAATCTTCAATTTATAATTCACATCCCATCTGCTCAGCGCGGTAAAGCTCCAACGAAAATGGTTCCCCTCGTACTCCGATTAGAGTAAAAATGCATATTAAATATAAATAAACATTTTCTATTTCGTTTCAATACGTAATTATGTTTTAGTTCAAACAGATAGTGCAGCAAGCACCCCTTAGGGACTTATTAGTCTCTCGTCAGGGAGTGCATGTAAAATGTTTATTCATTTTTAATCTGCATTTTTACTCCAATAGTCTAAGAGCTGGGAGCGGATTTTGTGCGTGATAAGTAATATGGAAAATAAATAAAATAAATTTCGACCACGAGTCAGGATTCTGTTAACCGAGATACTATAGTATCAAGCGGCGCCGCTAGGAGGAGCTTCTCCAACAATGCGTCTCAGAATACCTTAAGAACACTTGGTCATTTTGTACTCTAAACCGAGTAAAGCATGAAAAAGAAAAAGAAAATAATCGTTTTCGTTTTGATTCAATTCGAGTCTCTTGCCATCCTCTGACACGGTGTTTCTGGATCTTTATCCTTTATCAAAGAGGCTATTGCAAGTAGACTGAATTGAATCAACTCGAGACGAAGAAGAACTGCATCTATTAAAATATCTGCAGTATATTGTGGTTAGACTGTCCTCTAACGGGGAATAACAAAATAAATAAAATAAATTTCGACCACGAGTCAGGATTCTGTTAACCGAGATACTATAGTATCAAGCGGCGCCGCTAGGAGGAGCTTCTCCAACAATGCGTCTCAGAATACCTTAAGAACACTTGGTCATTTTGTACTCTAAACCGAGTAAAGCATGAAAAAGAAAAAGAAAATAATCGTTTTCGTTTTGATTCAATTCGAGTCTCTTGCCATCCTCTGACACGGTGTTTCTGGATCTTTATCCTTTATCAAAGAGGCTATTGCAAGTAGACTGAATTGAATCAACTCGAGACGAAGAAGAACTGCATCTATTAAAATATCTGCAGTATATTGTGGTTAGACTGTCCTCTAACGGGGAATAACAAAATAAATAAAATAAATTTCGACCACGAGTCAGGATTCTGTTAACCGAGATACTATAGTATCAAGCGGCGCCGCTAGGAGGAGCTTCTCCAACAATGCGTCTCAGAATACCTTAAGAACACTTGGTCATTTTGTACTCTAAACCGAGTAAAGCATGAAAAAGAAAAAGAAAATAATCGTTTTCGTTTTGATTCAATTCGAGTCTCTTGCCATCCTCTGACACGGTGTTTCTGGATCTTTATCCTTTATCAAAGAGGCTATTGCAAGTAGACTGAATTGAATCAACTCGAGACGAAGAAGAACTGCATCTATTAAAATATCTGCAGTATATTGTGGTTAGACTGTCCTCTAACGGGGAATAACAAAATAAATAAAATAAATTTCGACCACGAGTCAGGATTCTGTTAACCGAGATACTATAGTATCAAGCGGCGCCGCTAGGAGGAGCTTCTCCAACAATGCGTCTCAGAATACCTTAAGAACACTTGGTCATTTTGTACTCTAAACCGAGTAAAGCATGAAAAAGAAAAAGAAAATAATCGTTTTCGTTTTGATTCAATTCGAGTCTCTTGCCATCCTCTGACACGGTGTTTCTGGATCTTTATCCTTTATCAAAGAGGCTATTGCAAGTAGACTGAATTGAATCAACTCGAGACGAAGAAGAACTGCATCTATTAAAATATCTGCAGTATATTGTGGTTAGACTGTCCTCTAACGGGGAATAACAAAATAAATAAAATAAATTTCGACCACGAGTCAGGATTCTGTTAACCGAGATACTATAGTATCAAGCGGCGCCGCTAGGAGAAGCTCCTCCTAGCGGCGCCGCTTGATACTATAGTATCTCGGTTAACAGAATCCTGACTCGTGGTCGAAATTTATTTTATTTATTTTGTTATTCCCCGTTAGAGGACAGTCTAACCACAATATACTGCAGATATTTTAATAGATGCAGTTCTTCTTCGTCTCGAGTTGATTCAATTCAGTCTACTTGCAATAGCCTCTTTGATAAAGGATAAAGATCCAGAAACACCGTGTCAGAGGATGGCAAGAGACTCGAATTGAATCAAAACGAAAACGATTATTTTCTTTTTCTTTAATATGGAAAAACTATATGGGAATATGTTGAACTAGTATTGTACATCAATTTCCCCAACGGCCGGAAACCAGAGTGGGGGCCGAGGGTGGATATAAGGGGTCAAATTCGCGGTTTTTATTATTTTTTTTGTGACGCTCTTGATAGAGATAGTGCACCAAAATTTGGGAATAAGTAGGTCATGACGTATCTAATTAAAATCTCCAGGGGCGGAAACCTGCGTGGCCGACAAAGGGGTGGGGGAAGGGGTGAATATAAAAATTATAATTGGGTTTTTTGTGACGTTCCTGATCAAGACAGTGTACCAAAATTTGGGAAAAAGTAGACCATGAGATAACTAAGTAAAATCCCCAGAGCCGTAAACAAGATTGGGGGACGAGGGTAGTTATAAGGGGTTAAAGATCACTGTTTTTATTTTTTTTTTTGTGACATTGCTGATCGAGATAGTGCACCAATATTTGGGAATAAGTAGACCATGACATAACTAAGTTAAATCCCCAGAGCCAGAAACCGGAGTGGGGGAGGAGGGTAGTTTTAAGGGGTCAAAGTCGCGGTTTTTACTATTTTGTTTCTGACGCTCATGATCGAGATAGCTTGTGTCCAAAATTTGGGAATAACTAGTTCAGGACGTAACTACGTAAAATCTCTAAGGGAGAACGCTGCGTGTCCGACAAAGGGGTGGAGGCAGGGGTGAATAATATAAATTATAAGTGGTTTTTTGTGACGTTTGTGGTCGAGATAGGGCCCCAAAATTTGGGAATAAATAGATTATGGCATAACTAAGTAAAATCTCCAGGGGCAGAACGCGGTGTGGGGGACAAATGGGTGGAGGCAGAGGTGAATATAAAAATTATAAAGGTTTTTTGTGACGTTCCTGATCGATATATTACACCAAAATTTGGCAATAAAAAAAAGTGACATTCCTTGTTTTTCCCCTGTACTCTTCCACCTCAGTTGTCATTCTACCTGGTATAGTGACGGAGGAGTTCAGTTCACGGACACACAGGCAGACGGAAGGACGGACGGACGGACGTGGATAATTCAACATTTTAACATTTTTTCAAAATTGGTGAAAACAATAGAATTCATACTCGATTTTATTCGTAAGTATATCTCTTCTTTTAATTTTTGTAGAAAACCTCATCCTTTTATTTATTATTTTTTATATTATTTAATTATACAAGAATATATTGATTTATAGCATGTATCAATACCTTCATTATATGTATCATGTTATGATACAATATATCGATGTATAATTTTTTTGCCTTCCCTGTTGGAACGTGATTTGGGAATTTCCCGCATGTAAAAGTCCTTACATGGTTGCTAAATTACTTTCGACTCGGCTAAATTGGTTTAGACTAGGCCGTACTAGTTTATTCTAAAGTGTGAATCTTTATTGTATCAGGATAAACTAGTTTTCTAGTTTGGCCTGAAGTGTGTGTATTTATATCATGGCAAACTAGTTTGGCCTACGCGCGATAGGGCAAACTAGTTTGGCCTAGATCATACTAGTTTATCCTAACGCGCTGAGGATAAACTAATTTGGCCTAGGCCAAACTAGTTTGTCCTGAAATCGAGTTTGGCCGGTAACTGCTCTCTCCTGTATGTACTGTTTTATTTTTGTTAAATATTCCATTCGTCAAATGTGCAGACGAAATGATTTCATATCTATCAGCCTTAGAGGACCTTTCTGATTTGTGTTCTTGAACATAATCTCCTAAGTGACAATTTTCAACAGCGGATTCAACAGGCGCTTCTTCGGTGTTAGTGTTACTACAATTCCACAGACGCACGCCACAATTGTAATTTGTAAACAATAGTTTGCTAATAATATCACAACGTCTACCAACTTGTTCATTTAAAACTGGTTATTTTTCATTAATCTATGAAAACTAATTTCCTTAAACCACAAAATGAAGAGAAGATTATAAATTTTGTAGTGTACCAAACTCAATTTCTTAGAATTAAAATTTTTTCAATTTCCCGAAATATTTAATTAGGATTTAAGTCCAACCTGATACATTTAAAATGAATAAACATTTTCAATTGCGTTGCAAAACGAGACTACAGCCGTATTATATTTTAGTTCAATTACAGAGTGCCGCAAGCACCCCTACAGGTTTCAAGACTTGTTAGTCTCTCGTCGGGGAGTGCATATGCAGCTTTCTTTGACTGAACCAGAACAATCCCCGGCCTCCAGTCTCGGATTGCAACGAACGAAATGGCAGGGATGCCCTAGCGACATCTGCTAGAAAAAAGTCTAAGTTTCAATCTAGTAGTACATAAAATAAAATTGAAAATATTTTAAATTCCACCAGATTAAAACTAATGGGACCATTTTATGGTTACACGTCCGAGGCTTCTAAAAATGCAAGCCATAACGGATAATGAGACTAATGAAGATGAGGGAATCTTCAATTTATAATTCACGTCCCATCTGCTCAGCGCGGTAAAGTTCCAACGAAAATGGATCCCCTCGTACTCCGATTAGAGTAAAAATGCAAATTAAATATAAATAAACATTTTCTATTTCGTTGCAATACGTAATTATGTTTTAGTTCAAACAGATAGTGCAGCAAGCACCCCTTCGGGACTTATTAGTCTCTCGTCAGGGAGTGCATGTAAAATGTTCATTCATTTTTAATTTGAAAATCCACGAGGAAAAATTTCCTGTAGTTGGCTGTATACCATGTGATTTTTAATTTGCATTTTTACTCCAATTTACAATCGGAGTACGGGGATCAATTTTCGGTGCAACTTTACCGCGCTGAGCAGATGGGACTAGAATTATAAATTGTAAAATTCTCTGATCTTCTTTAGTCTCAGCATCTGTTATGGCTTGCATTTTTAGAAGCCTTAGAGGTATAAAAATGGTCCCCATAGTTTTAATCTGGTGGAATGTAAAATAATATTTTAAATTTTATTTTATGTGCTATTAGATTGAGAATTTTTTGATCCTGATAATTTTACGCATATTTAACAATAGAATATTTATAAGAGGTGATTATTTCTATTACTTTACCGTCATTTTTAATATGTAATTATGAATATACTGCCGTCCGTTAGCTAAAACATCGCTAAGCCACCATAGGCCGATTTTGAGTTATAGATGCCACACTATATAAAAAAAAATTCTTTATCGATCTGTCCTGGATTCGTATATCTAAGTTTTGTAGTTTCAAAGATAGCATAAGCAAAAACATCGTTATCTACAACAAAAATTTAACTTTACACAGCTTAAACTACGTTTATCCACATTACTCAACTAAAACATCGGGAACCGCCTTCAATGATAGTATTTTGTTTAAATTTTCATTTAAGATACTTAGCTAAAACCACGTTGCCCAAAGTTATACAACTATAAGATCGTTAACATACTTTAACTTTTTTTTTAGTCAAGGTTTATTTCACTACATCGCGAAACAATACTTAACTAAAAACCCGTTATACACAATTACTACACTAAAATATCGATAAACTTTCTTAACGATATTAAAGCTAAGGAACATTTAAAATATTGCTGTACGATGTTAAACTTAAACATCGCTAACCTCCCTTAGCGTGTTTTGCGATAAATAATCTCCTAGAAGTTCCATAACTAAAACACCTTTAAGTAACAATACTACGCTAAAACATCACTAGGCGACCTCCCACTCACCGTCTCACCTGTTCTACACTGCGGTCATATGTCATATCGTATATCGTCAGTGTCAGTATTCTATTGTTGGTCGGAGAAAGTACGTCACGCGCTTTTGGTGAACAGGATATTTCACGCCAAATCATCAATATGGCTAAGAAAATTTCTTAGTAAGTTCCTCCTTGCTATTATTACTAAAATTTTTAACAAATGCGCTTAAAAGTTAATGGAATCTTAATTACTACTTGTACTGTACAAGATGAAAGATTGTATATTTTTTATGTTTCCATGATAGTGTGTTTGTATGTATGACAGTTTATGTTGTTTAAGAAATATTTACTTGTTTTCTAATCCTATTCCAATAATACCTATTATTATTCCTAGTAAATGTAATTTTTCGTTTTTTGCAGTTCTAAAATTTCCCGGCAATCTCAACTCATATTAGAATGGTAACGTCAAAAATACCAAGTTCGGATTACTTTAAGATGCGAACAGGAAACATAATTTGTAAACAATTTGTATGCTCGACCATATTACATGACGCCGGCAGTTTTCAACAAATTTAGTGAGATTCAAAATAGTTTAACATCTTACCAATCCCGAAATTTGATAAACGAAATTACTATGCTAAACAAAGCCTCTCACAACGTATCATTATAAAACACTGATATGTTTTGTAATGAAGAAATGCCAGCAGATGATTTTCCTTCTGATAATGTACCTGATTCTATCCAACATAATTCTTTTCACCCTGATAATAATACAAAACCATCATTATGCCCTAATATATTAGATTTTAATTCAGACGACTCAGTTCTTGACGAAGATTATATTCCGGATTCAAGCGAAGATTCAGACGATTTAAATTTGCCAGAAAACGTTCCTTCGCACCGAAAATTGCCAAAGAAAAGTCAATTACGAACTTTTCCTACAAATTTAACTGAGCCTTCTACTTATACAGCTACACTCACCAAATCTTCACCATCTTATACATTCCGTAATTCACTGTCGTCAAATAAACATAAAAAAAGACGCGTTACGACAGATTTTCGAGAACTAAGATGCATTTAAAATGGGAAAAAAAGAGCCAAGAAAACACACTGTAGATTGGACTAATAAAAACAAAAATAGTCACACTATGCAAACGAAAAGCACTGGTACGGGGAGAAGTGAACTTGATGTCCAACCATAGAAACGAAAGAAGTATGACACTGGCCTAGGTGAACGGATTAAAGAGAAGAGAGCTAAAAAGCAATTAGAATACTGAGCAATTTACTGAGCAAGATAGAGCACAGTTAAACTCTGATTTTTGGAGTTTGTCTTTTGAACAGCGAAGAGTTTTTGTTATGTCTCAAGTGGCTGTAGCAGTTCCGAAAAGAAAATACACAAGTGAACCTAAAAGAAAGCCGAAAATATGTTTTGCGTTTAAGAAGAAAAGAAGTGGATATGTTATTGACGTGTGTAAAAATTTTTTTTGACTACCTTGGGTTAAAAAATATAACGACGCGATATTGAGGTCACTTGATGTTACAAATCCCATTCATTCCGACATGCGTGGAAAACACCAGAAAACGCCTCGTATAGATCGCCAGTTAATTAATAACCACAAACAATCATTCAATCCTGCATAGTGCACTACAGACGCGAGCACGCGTCATTGAGACTATATCTACCGAGCGATATCAATATAACTTCTATGTACAAAGATTTCTGTTCAAAATATCCAGAAGAAAATAAACTATGTCCTATGAGGTTTATCGCAAACAACTCAAAACTTTGAATATTTCATTCACTCGACTTGGTAATGAGGAGTGCGAAATGTGTGAGTCTTTTAATTTACATAAACAACACACATCACATGATTGTAATACTGTAGTAGATTGCAATCCTTGTGTCTAATTTCGAAAACATCGCCTTAAGTATACACAAGCCAGGGAGTTGTATACTAAGCATAAAAATCTGGCTCAAAGTGACAATGTAATTTATATACCTTCAGATTTAGAAAAGATCATAATGCTACCAAGATTGGAATCCTTTAAAAGTATAATCTTTTGCCGACGTTTAATTACTTACAATCAAACTTTTGCTCCACTCGGAACAATAACATCTAACAGGGGCGTAACAGAGGGCCCCGCAGCATGAAGTTTGCGGGGGGGCCCCAATCGCTTAAGGGCCCCATCTTGTCATCTGATTTTATGTAAAAATCTATTATTGTTATATTATTTTTACGTTGTCTGTTTAAATTTAAAAACGTAAAAATTTCTAACTAGACGTATTTGCCAAGTGAATCATCTCATAATATCTAGAAACTTAATCCCTTCCCGCCTACCGAAATTTTATGGCAGCGACAATAAACTATATAATGCTTTGTACGTGACTATTGAAAGATATTAGAATTGAAATTTTCCGAATTTAAGAACAATATTTTTAAATCTAAAAATGGGTTTTATTTTTCTCTGTTCTTTACCTACTTTTAGTATTTCGATACAATATTATCGCCAGTAATTTCATATTGGTTGTTTGCATTGAATATTATTTATGTTTGTGTTGTTTTACGGTTATGGTTGCATCAGTTTGGTACGCATTTATTTAACAATTACTGACGACTTTTTCTTGTGTAATCATTGGACAATCTCTCAACAGATAAACGGTAAGATAAGGAAATTATAACACTTACTCTTTAGTGAAGTCAATGTAGAAAAACTTGCATTGTTTCGGTTTCGGAAAAAATCAAACAAGCTTATATTTTCCTAAAACATTTTTTGTTAGTTTATATATCTTATCTTAAAGTGAAAAGTTCTACTCACAGATGCCTCTAGTTGTTTATTAATTCTTTAAAAAATAAAACTTTTTTATATTAAATAATTTTAAAAGATATCGGTGAATTCATCATTTTGTTTTGTTCAAAAATGTTTCTATTTGCTTTTTGATTATGCTGAATTCGAATATGTTATTAAATCAGGGCCATAAGTACGATGTTGGGGACCCCGGGGTAAACGTGATGTGGGGGCCCCCTACCGGGGGGTCTGGGGTTAATCACCCAGCAGAAGGAGTCCGGGAAAATTGATATTTAACCACTTGAAAACGCATTTTAATTTACTCCATGACTGAAGTTTCCTGTACCTACCTACATATTGATATTTTAGTTGACCAACACAAAAAAAATTTGAAATCACATTATTTTAAGCTAAATATTTACCATCAATATAACATATTTTCTGTTTTCATAAAAAATATACTACATATAATGTTACTTACATTCTTCGGCTATAATGTAGGTTTTTAATCGCGTTATATTGCCTATAGGCAGTATAACGCGATTACAATCGCGGGGCCCCCTTCGCCGGGGGCCCCGAGGAACTTCCCCTTTTCCTTAATGGTAGTTACGGCCCTGTCAGACATTACAATTTGAAAATTCAAAATAAATTTTTTTGAGCACTTATACAGTATGTCTGCGTGGCTTCGAACCATATGGGAAACATTTTTATTATCAATTTTACGAAAAATGGTCTTAAATCTGAGATATAAAATAAGCCAGATAAACCATCAGATATCAAAGCTTATCAATTTTATACGAGGTAAGTCAAAAAATGGGAATTTTACTCAAGGATAAAGTACTTTTATATTTAACAATATACGATTTTAATTTTAATATGTAATTACATTCTTGTAAATAAAAAATTGATTTTTCCAAATATATCTCAAATTACCGATAACCAACATCATTTTATTACAATTATAATATCTATTTTATTATTAATTTTTTAATTTTACGAAAAAAAGCTTTATAAAATTCTTATCAGGTTCTTTATAAAAAGCTCTGCATTATCTCAAAACGAAGATTCAATCGTAATATATCACATTTTACCAACTTTATACAAGGTATGTCAAAAAATATGAATTTCTCTCTAAGAGGTAAGTACCTTTATAGTTCACAATATTTTAACTGGAATGATATAATTGCATATTTAAACATAGTTTTTAATTGCGAACAAGTTTTTATAATAAAATTTTTCAATATTGTAAAATATAAAGCTGGTATAGGTACTATTGAGCGAAATTAATATTTTTTGATATACCTCGTATAAAATCAATAAAATTTAATATCTGATTATGGCAACTTAAGTTTTATACCATGCAGAGCACTTTATGAAGAATAACTTTTTTTTCGTAATATAGATATGTAATAAAAAAGTTTTCCATAGGTTCCAACCTACGCAAACACACTGTATAAGAAATCAAGAAAGAATTGTTTTAACATTTACTATTTTTAAAGCTGGTTATTAAATGTATTGTAGGTAAGTTGTACAGAAAACAACAAAAGAAGTTGTTTATTTGGAATGGGTCTGTATACCAATAAAGATGAGAAATGTAAGTTGTTATGAACAGTAAATGATAACGCTAACACAACAAAGTTTTTGTTAAATAAGTCGTATTTAGTAATTGTTTAACGCGGGAGCAGTCGCGCTCACTTCTGTCACGAGAGCAGTCGCGCGTAGAACAAAATCTAACAATTCAATTTTATAATATTTTGTTTGCTTGTTATGTTTGCTATTTCTAACAATTTTAAAACTAATTGGTTCCCACCAAAGCCATAAATTCCACAAAAAAAAATAAAAATGAAATTAAAAAATTTTAAAAAAATCCTACGCATTACTACAATCTTCTTCGAGGCACTTACAAGTGGAAAGTTATGTTGCAAAATGTTTCATTAAGTTACCACGGAAAATGATAAAAAGTTGGATTTTTTCTAACGACGCGACTGCTCCCGGGTTAAAAGGGGCCCCATTTCAAATTCTGCGGGGGGGGGCCGACGGAGTTTGTTACGCCACTGACATCTAATTAAAAACCGTTAACCGTTTTGTGGCATGATGGCATAGCTGGACGGACACAAGAAGATATAATGAGCGCCTTCTATGTATGTTTAATGAAAAATCGCGATATCCAGAACATTAATATATGGTTAGATAATTGTACAGCGCAAAATAAGAATTGGCTACTTTTATCTAAATTAGTTCATATGGTAAACAGTGACTTAATATCTACAGAAGAAATTGCCTTATTTTATTTTTAACCTGATCATAGGTTTATGAGCGCTGATCAAGTTCACCATCAGGTAGAACTTGCAATGAAGAAGAAGGGTAATCTGTATGACTTTACCGATTTCGAAGACGCAGTTGCTTCGATAAATAACTCCAAAGTAATAGTCAAATCTATTTCACCACAAAATGTTGTTAATGTTCAAAATTTGATAAGTGAGAGGCGTATACAAAAAAGCAACCCAAGAGGTCACTCATAAAATATGAAACATGTTTGTTTTAAACGAAATTTATTTGGGTTACTATATAAAAATAATTTTAATGAAGATTTTATAATATATCTACAATTTATGACTGACAGATATTTAAAAAATCCAAGTTATATGATTCTCACATTTAGCACTTCTCCAAAAGGCGTTGAACTTAACCGAAAAACTACGTCAATTGACAAATTAACGCCTATAGTACCGCCACATAAATTGACATTTTGGAAAACATGGCCAACAAAAACTGATGACGAGGAGGGGAATGAAACTAGATTTATCTTAACGTTGATAACTTTTAAATATTGTTAATGATAATATTAAAAGATAAACAATTTCTATGATTGGGAGACGGGAGGAGAGGACGGATAACAATGTTTTAAAATACGACATTTAAAAATAAATCTAGTTCCTGATTCATGAAACAAGTATAAGTACTATTATTAGTGCTTTCGGATTCACGCGAAATACAGTAGGAAAAATGAAAGAATACCCATGAACGAACACATAAAACACGCTGTATTTTCCTCTCACCGTGTCACACAAAATTTTTTGTGTGACACGGTGACAGGAAAATACAGCGTGTTTTATATGTTCGTTCATGCGTATTCTTTCATTTTTCCTACTGTATGTCTCATCAAAATCTTATCCATCATATCCACTCAATCCCTTATGTGTTTTGTTATTTTTCTTAAACCAGTCTACGAAATTAAGTACATCAATAATTACATTCTTTTCATCTAAGAATTTGATATTCATTTGATAAGTTTTATTTTTTGTTCGATTTTTTATTTTGCCTATGACTGCTACTTTGTTTTTATACCTTCTTCATTTCTTTAATAATAATAAATGTTTCTTGTCCAAAGTTTGCCGTTTTATTTTGTTGGTTAACGACATTTTGCTGTATTGCTTCAAACCTAAGGCATTATTACTTAGCTAAAACATCGCTATTAAGGAAAGGTTATCAAATAAGTGATGTTTTAGTTAAGCATATAATATAAAAAATGGCTACTGGAGTAAACTATTTTAGCCAGTAAACAATTAAACACCTTTAGTGATGTTTTAGACAAGGTTTTGTTTTAAAAATTAAATCAAAAACTTAACTATAACGTCATTAAATACCGTAGCGATATTATAGTGTCGGAATTATTGATAATTTAGTTATGTAAAAATTGTATCAAATATTTGTTCCAAAATACTAAACTAAAAAGTCATTAAAGTACGGTTAGCGATGTTTTAGTAAAGGTTTTCATATGTAATAAATAATAAATGACACAGCTAAAGCCACTTCTATTGTTTTTTTATACCATAAAATAAATAAATTTTGTTTGAAACTCTATTTAGTTGGAAGAAAATTAAAACACGTTCCTTTCGAAGTAACATACATACTTCTACGATAAATAGTTGTAAAGTAGCAGTGTCTTGAAAATTTTCCCCCGTTTTTTGCTCATATCTCAAAATCGGTCTCTGTGGCTTAGTGATGTTTTAGCTAACGGACGGCAGTATAATGAAGGCATTATATTTGCTAACCTTCTATATTAGTATATTTTTGTTATGTTCGGTTTTTATTTTTTGGGCTAACACCTAACATTATAAATCATTTTTGCATACATTCGTCCTCAAGGGTGGTGACTGTTTCGTAAAAAAGCAGAAATGACATTTTTACTGTTACATTTTTATTCTTAAAACCAGAATCCCATTTTTACTCTTTTTGATTACCTAGTTGAAAACGTTATAAAAACATTAATCGCTCGAGGAATTAACGACCTATAATGGCCAGCTTACGAAATCGTATTTTAATCCTATTAATGATTTTTAAAGCTTTATTGAGTATTTTGTAGTCAACGGAGCGTAGTAATATTTTTAATTTGACCTAAATTCACAAGAAACATATAATATTGAAGACATTACTTCTTTTAGTTTATTGGAAACTTCAATAAAAACTATCTTTACCGTTTATACTGAAACAAGGGATGTTTGGGAAATATAAAAACAATTATTCACACTTGGGAAATATAAATAAATGGGAAATGCGGTTCTGTGGCAGTAGTAATAAAACACTTTGTCTTCAAGTATTTCATCTTGCATTAGTTATGTATTAGTTAGCTAGAAAAAGATGTCGTGTAAAAAGGTTACTGAAGGAATGTCATTTATTGTCAGTATATCGTCATCGTGATTACACAGCATTTAGCTGTCACTTCTAAACAAAGAATTATAATTTTCTCCATGTCTAATGTTGGACCGTTTAAATCCAGTTTACAGTAATTATTATATTTCTGTTTAATATCATACATTCATTTCTAATAATTCTGTTCTTCATAGTATCTTATTTAGCTGTAGCTGGTGCTTTATACACCTTATCTTTTATATAACCTCAGAAAGAAGCCTAGTTGTTTAACTCTGAAGATCATGGAGACAACCTTATGGCCTTTCTAATCCATTTTCCAAGAAAAGTACTCTCATTATATCATTAATTAAAAAATTATGATGTACTAGAGCGTTGTCATGTCTTAACCACATTTTCTGTTATTTATTTATAATATATTTCTCTCATAAACTACATATCTCCGTTTATGTTCACATTCGTCCAACGAAAAAATTATACAATTATTTCCTTATAGTTATCTTCGTTAAGCTCTCTATGCAATAATTGAGTATAACTTAGATGCATCTTGTTCTGTGTTAAAATTCTTCCTACGCTACGATCACCAATTTCAAATGCGTTTGCAATTTCTTTATACTGATACACTGATCCTTAGTGAAATCAAGGATTACATTTAATTTCTTTTCTTCATCTGCGTACAGTAGGTTTTGTTCGATCAAATTTCTAACACTCTACGCATCTAGTCGTTGGAACAGTTCTATGAACTCTTTTACCACTAAGCGTTTAATTTTTTTCATATCGATTTAAACTATAAAAAGACAACAAAATATCGAAAACCTTTTAAGACAAGCAATTATCATAATATACCCCAGACTATTAAGTAAAATAACTAAAAAAGTCAAATATTGCAATTATTTCACAAAGGACTATAATAATGAAAAACAGTAAAATAGTCTCATTCAGATAATATACCTACTATCGCTCAGTATTACGTATATTAGCTTAAGACCCACTGGCAATCAATAGCGTTGATAATTTGAATACAAAACAAAACTAAACAAATAAGAATAAACTTTGAATAATTAAGTGTTTGGTTATAATAATAAGAAACATAATTAACAGTATAAGATGAAACATACTGGCATTAAATCTGTTTTGTTTAGTGAACTTACTACATTTCAGGGTAAGATACTTTACTTCTAGAAACTGACATACCACTTAATTACTACCACCTCTTTTTTCTGTCACAAATACAATATATGCCATCCACATTTTTTATATACGTTATATTGGTTTATCTACCAAAGATGATTGTTCGATTAATTTTGATTTATTGGTATAGTAAAATCATAATATTGTGATCTGTTTAACCTTTATGTTACCGGGAAGGTACACGTGTAACTATTTATTTTCCATTTATTTTGGCCTTGGATCCAGGTGACTGATTTCTTAGGAGAACTCAAAATAGGGTACATAAAATATGTATATTAAGCTAGAAAGACCATTTCATAAGGGAGCCATGAGACACACCCCATATTTTTTTGCTATTTTATTGCTAATTTATTACGCAAATTAAAAATTTATTGCTTCATCCCCTTCAGAGAAACAGGTGGTCATTCCAGCTTAATATTAAGCTAGAAAGGCCAACATTCATATATCCGGAACGAAAGTAGATAGAGAGTTGCTTCCGGTGGCCTATTTTATTGCTAATTAATTGCTAATTTATTACGCAAAACAAAAATTTATTGCTTCATCCCCTTCAGAGAAACAGGTGGCCATTCCAGCTTAATATTAAGCTAGAAAGGCCAACATTCATATATCCGGAACGAAAGTAGATAGAGAGTTGCTTCCAGTGGCCTATTTTATTGCTAATTAATTGCTGAAAGATTGAGTTTACAAGAATTTACAAACTCACCCTCTTCAACCCCTACCGATATCATCATTCCCCGGAATCCACAAAAAGTGAAAATAACCAGTTTAAAGAGCTAAAACCAAGTACGTATTTTTTGCTTATTCACTGCTACAGGTCTAAGCCAAAAATGAATTTTTTGCTTCCTCCCCTAACGAGCCACAATGGCTACTGCGGTTTAATACTTAATGCTACAATACTCAACACTCCTATTTCATGAAAGAAAGCAGATAGAGGGTCGTTTTTGGCGGCATATTTAATTTTTAATTAATTGCTGAAAGATGGGGTATACCAGAATTTACAAACTCACCCCCTCCAACCCCTACCGTTATCATCGTTCCACGGATTTCACAAAGAGTGAAAATAATCAGTTTAAAAACTTAAAACCAAGTGGGTATTTTTTTCTAATTAACAGCTGCAGGTCTAAGCCAAAAACCAATTTTTTGCTTCATCCCCTAACGAGAAACAATGGCTACTGCGGTTTAATCCTTATGCTACAATACCAAACGCTCCTATTTCAGGAAAGAAAACAGATAGAGGGTCGTTTCCAGCGGCATATTTTATTGCTAATTAATTTGTGAAAGATATGGTATACAACAATTTGCAAACACACCCCCTCCAACCCCCACCGTTGTTCTCATTCCCCGGATTTCACAGAAAGTCAAAATTACTAGTTTAAAAACCTATGACCAAGTGGGTATTTTTTTCCTAAGCAACTGCTGCAGGTCTACACCAAAAACGATTTTATTCCTTCATCCCCTAACGAGCAACAATGGCTACTGCGGTTGAATACTTAAACTACAACACTCAATTCTCCTGTTTCAGTAACGAGAACAGATAGAGCGTCGCTTCCGGCGGCCTATTTTGTTACTAATTAATTGCTTATTTATTACGCAAATTACAAATTTTTAGCTTCAACCCCTTCAGAGAAACAGGTGGCTATTCTAGCTTAATATTAAACTAGAAGAGCCAACATTCATATTTCTGAAAAAAAAGTAGATAGAGAGTAGCTTTCGGCGGTATATTTTATTGCTAATTAATTGCTGAAAGATTGGGTATACCAGAATTTACAAACTCATCCCCTCCAACCCCTACCATTATCATCGCTCAACGGATTTTACAGAAAGTGAAAATTACCAGTTTAAAAATCTAAGACCAAGCGGGTATTTTTTTCCTAAGCAACTGCTGCAGGTCTATGCCAAATTCGATTTTATCGCTTCATCCCCTAACCAGTAAAAATGGCTAATGCGGTTGAATACTTAAACTACAACACTCAATTCTCCTGTTTCAGTAACGAAAGCAGATAGAGCGTCGCTTCCGGATCCGGCGGCCTATTTTATTGCTAATTAATTGCTTGTTTATTAAGCAAATTACAAATTTATAGCTTCAACCCCTTCGGAGAAACAGGTGGCTATTCTAGCTTAATATTAAGCTAGAAGAGCCAACATTCATATTTCTGGAAAGAAAGTAGATAGAGAGTAGCTTTCGGCGGTATATTTTATTGCTAATTAATTGCTGAAAGATTGGGTATACCAGAATTTACAAACTCTTCCCCTCCGACCCCTACCATTATCATCGCTCAACGGATTTCACAGAAAGTGAAAATTACCAGTTTAAAAATCTAAGACCAAGGGGGTATTTTTTTCCTAAGCAACTGCTGCAGGTCTATGCCAAATTCGATTTTATCGCTTCATCCCCTAACCAGTAAAAATGGCTACTGCGGTTGAATACTTAAACTACAACACTCAAGTCTCCTGTTTCAGTAACGAAAGCAGATAGAGCGTCGCTTCCGGATCCGGCGGCCTATTTTATTGCTAATTAATTGCTTGTTTATTAAGCAAATTACAAATTTATAGCTTCAACCCCTTCGGAGAAACAGGTGGCTATTCTAGCTTAATATTAAGCTAGAAGAGCCAACATTCATATTTCTGGAACAAAAGTAGATAGAGGGTAGCTTTCAGCGGCTTATTTTTTTGCTAATTAATTGCTGAAAGATTGGGTATGCAAGAATTTACAAACTCACCCCTTCAACCCCTACCGTTATCATCATTCCTCGGAATCCACAAAAAGTGAAAATAACCAGTTTAAAGACCTAAAACCAAGTGGGTATTTTTTGCTTATTAATTGTTACAGGTCTACGCGAAAAAGGAATTGTTTGCTTCATCCCCGTAACGACCAACAATGGCTACTGCGGTTTAATACTTAAGCTACAATACCCAACACTAATATTTCAGGAACGAAAGTAGATAAAGAGTCGCTTGCGGCGCTATATTTTATTGCCAATTAATTACTGAAAGGTGGGGTATAGAAGCATTTACAGTCACTCCCTCTCCAACCCCTACTGTTATTTTCATCCCCTTAATTTCACAAAATGTGAAAATACCCAGTTTAGAGATTTAAATCAAGTGAGCATTTTTTTTGCTAATTAATTGCTGCAGGTCTACGCCAAAAATGAATTTTTTGCTTCATCCCCTTACGAGCAAGAATGGCTACTGCAGTTTTATAATAAACCCACAGTACCCAACACTCATATTTCATTTATAATTTTCTTAAATGTTCATTAAGAATATCTGTACAGTTCAATATTGATTTGTAGGGTTTTTTATACTTTAGAGTCTATGTTAAATTGTCGATATCCATTATCACATATCTGTAGCACGTGACCCAATGCTCAGATTTTGTATATCGTTTTTTAATATCTAAATGGTAATATTATCAGATTGTCTAAAATCTGTACATTTAAAATAAAGTATGCAACGTCCTTAAAAAACGAATATACTAAGACAGTTGACCATAATGTTTGCATTTATGCGTGCTAATAATAAGCTGCGAAAGAATTTAAGCATAGGTACCAAAAAATTAAAGCAAGTGTTGTTTATTTAATTTTAATTTATTTTATCTTTAATGTACATTAATAATCTGAGCGCTATTTTTTTGTTTCTTAAACGAAAAATGATTTTTCTAGTAAATCATCGAAGCCCATCCAAGATGTGTTTCCTCTTCGATAGGTATAGGTTACGTAGTGAACACCTCGATTTTCATTAAAATTAGACAAACTGGTTCCTCCTACACCAGTGTATCCGATAGCACCCATTAATACTAGCTGATGATCGTCGTCGTGAAGTATGTTTAAATTTTTATGGAGTGTCTTTAA
The DNA here is from genome assembly GCF_917563875.1 of Diabrotica virgifera virgifera. Classification (NCBI taxonomy): domain Eukaryota; kingdom Metazoa; phylum Arthropoda; class Insecta; order Coleoptera; family Chrysomelidae; genus Diabrotica; species Diabrotica virgifera. Next base: position 96,774,093 of record NC_065447.1, read on the forward strand.
TGGTATGGTTTTAATTTCTTCATGTTCATTGCAGACTTGAAAAACCACAACATCCCCTGCAATGAATGTAAATTAATTAACTTTTGTTTTTTATAAAATACCTGTAGAGAATTTGGAATGAAATTCAGTACAAAAAAGACAAAAAGGGTGGTCATTAGCAAGCACCTAAACAGAAGTGTGAAGGTCAATGTCGACAAAACATTGACCTTCACACTGTGACAAAACAAAGATCTGGAAGGAGTGAAGGAGTAACAAGAATAACGTGCCTTGGAAGCAACCTTGATGAAACTTTGTACCACTCACTGGAAGTAAGAACACATCTGGAAAAGGAACGTACAGTGTTTTACGAAATACAAAAAGTTCTATGCAACCTCCAGCTGGATATCTCATTAAGAACTAGAAGACATAAGTGCTATGTTTTCTACATCTTCCTCTATGGGGTTGAAGCCTGGACAATGACAGAATTAACACAAAAAAAAATCCAAGCATTCGAACTCTGGTGCTACCGTAAAATGCCCAGAATGTCCTACATGAGCCATACGACAAATGCGGAAGTCTTTCGGAGGGTGAACAAGGAAACAGAGCTTATGCTTATAAGAAAAAAACGGAAAATACAATTCTTTTTATCGTAAGAAATCGAAAGTATGAACTGCTCCAACGAAAATAATCGAAAGCAAAATCAATAGCAAAAGGGTACCAGGAAGAAGACGTAACTCTTGGCTTAAAAACCTACGACAATGGACGAATATGACCTCCACAGAACTATTCAGGATGGCTGCAAATAAGATTAAATGGGAAAATGTAATGGTCAACGTCCTTAAGGATAAGGCACCGTAAGGAGAACATAAAATATATGAGTAATTCCACATAAATTCTCTATATTTCTGTCACAGATTGTGGATTTTTTGAAATTTAGGGGCATGCTTCTGAAACCACTTTTTGTTTGTTCTTTAGGACCTGAAAGTCAAGCTGTTTTGGGAATTTTTTTTTTCTTAACATCCCATTTATTTACAATCTGTAATAATGATTACAATAAGTAAATTGTTTAACAATTAAAAGAGACTTGCAGGAGACTGTCCAGTGACAATAACCTATAAAATCATAATTTTAGTACTTAAAATTATTTGTGACTAATAAATAAAACCCTATAAATAAAACTCTATAATAAATAAAATATTTTTAAAAATTTAAAATTTAAAATCTTGTTCGTAGATCGCTTGGAGTGTGGCGCTTTAGCCTTCTGTTTGCCTGGGGTCTCATTAGGTTCTTCGCTAGCCTGTTGGGGTGGTTTTGTAGTCGGATGTCGTATTTTTGGGCGTAACTGGCAATTTCTTCTTTGACAGTCTTCATTTGGAGATCACGATTGATGTGTTCATTGGGCATGTACCACGGTGCATTTGTGATAATGCGCAAGGTTTTCGATTGGAATCTCTCCAGGATGTCGATATTGGATCTCGACGCAGATCCCCACAGTTGGATACCATAGCTCCATATTGGCTTAATCACTGCCTTGTATACTAAAATTTTATTGTACAAACTCAGTTGTGACCTTTTTCCTATCAGCCAGTACATTTTATTGAGTTTCAGACCCAACTGTTTACTTTTCGTGAATATGTGTTTCTTCCACGTTAATCTGCGGTCCAAGTGCATACCTAGGTATTTTACGTCATCCTTTTGTTGTAGTACTTGATTATTTATTGAGACGGTTGGGCACGTATCTTTTCGATTAGTGAACGTTATATGTACTGACTTGCTTTCGTTTACTTTAATTCGCCATGTTTGTAACCAGATATTTATACTGTCGAGATTTGTCTGGAGCAGTTGCGAGGCGATGTACGGGTTTGAGTGAGCTGCAATGATTGCTGTGTCATCTGCATATGTGGCTGTGATGATGTTTTGGCTTGTAGGAAGATCTACTGTGTAGAGTAGGTAGAGAACTGGTCCAAGGACACTACCCTGAGGTACTCCAGCGTTGATTGGATATAAGTTAGTGCAGTGATCTTTAACTTTTACAAGGAAATGGCGGTCGGAGAGATAGGACTTGAGGATTAGAAAGTAGTTGAGAGGAAGGACTTTTCTTATTTTGTATAGCAAGCCAGTGTGCCAGACTTTATCAAAAGCCTGCGAGACATCCAAAAAGGCTGCAGAGCAGTATTGCTTCTCTTCTAAGGCTTTGTTTATGGAATTGCAGACTCGATGAATTTGCTCGGTGGTAGCATGTTGTTGTCTAAATCCAAACTGGTGGTTGGGTATTAGCTGCTTTTCCACGAGGATTGGCTGTAATCTGTCTAGTAAGAGTTTTTCAAAAACCTTTGACATCACTGAAAGTAGACTGATAGGTCTATAGGACTTAACTTCTTCTACAGGCTTGCCTGGTTTGGGTATTAAGATGATTTGTGCCACTTTCCACAAAAGGGGATAGTAACCAGTTCTTAAGATTGCGTTAAGAATCTGTGTCAAATATTGCACGCCTTTCTTGGGAAGTTCTTTTAAAATTCTTGCAGTGATTAAGTCGAACCCTGGGGACTTTTTCGGATTCATATCTGTTTGGATTTTGTTGAAAACTTGTTTGGCTGTGAATTTCTCCAAAGGTGCTTCTAGTTGGTATGGATATTCTAAATACAAATGAATATTATCTTCTGAATCAGAGTTGTTGTTTTGGGCATGTGGTTGGAACACTTCCTCCAGGTATTTGGCAAAGACTGTAGCTTTTTCGTTGTTACTTTTAGCCCATCGTCCGTTACTGGCCCGGATAGGTGGATTAGAGAGTTGTGGTCTGTTAATCTTTCGTGTTGCCTTCCATAGCGAGTATTCGGAGGTTTCCGTAGCAGATAGATTTTGTAGATATCGTTTTATGTCGTTGTTTTTATTGTTGTTTAACAAAGTTTTTAGTCGCGCTGTAGCTTGGTTTAATCTATTTTTATCCTGGGGTGCACGGGTTCTTTGCCATACTTTCCTTAGTCTTCTTTTTTCTGCGATTTTTTCTTTTATTTCGTTGGGTAAATCTTTGTGTATAATTGTTCTTGGTTGTTTAGGTGTTGACTGCCAGCCAGCTTCCTGAATTATCCTATTTAATTGATTTACTGCTTCGTCAATTTCGCCATCCGATTTTAGTGGGATGTTTAGGTCCAGTCTCTCATCAAGGATAGCCCGGAATTTAATCCAATTGGTATATTTACTACTTAGATATGGTGGAGGTTGTGTTTCGAGGATATTCGTAGATATCATGACCAAGACAGGAGAGTGGTCGGATGAAAGATCGAAACAAGATTGTGCTGTCTGGGATTCAAGTGGTATTCCTTTAGTCACACAGAAATCAACCAAATCTGGAATTTTGTTTGTGTCTGTGGGCCAGTATGTGGGTTCGCCAGTAGATATGTATTTAAGGTTGTTGGTTTCCATTGCCATGTATAATTGCCTACCTTTCGGAGTTATTAGCCGGGATCCCCAGTGAGTGTGTTTTGCGTTATAATCGCCGCCTGCTAGAAACCTGTTTCCAAGTGTGTTGAAGAATTCTTGGTATTGATTTTTGGCTATAGTATGTCGTGGTGGACTATATATTGCAGTTACTGTTAAAGGACCGTTCCAGTCTTCTATGCTAATACTTGTTGCTTGTATATAGTCTCTTTTAAACTCATTTAACTCGTGGTGTTTTATAGATGACTTAATTATGATTGCAGTTCCTCCATGTGCAGTGCCATCTGGATGTTTGGTGTTATATATTGCATAGTTGGGAATTCTCAGATAGCTTCTATTTGTAAAATTTGTTTCAGATATTAACATTATGTCGATGTTGTGTATTAGTATAAAAGCTTTAACTTCTTGAGCATGATTTGTTAGCCCGTTGGCATTCCAAATAGCTATTTTTAAGAATTTGATCATTTTGTTAATTTAGTGACGACGGTGGTAAGAAGGTTTAACAGTGTACCCATTTGTTCCATCAGGACTTTTAACATATTCTTTAGTTCAGCCATGTCATTTGAGGCGGGAGTATTGGTAGTAATTACTTCTGTTTGGTTTGTATTACTATTCGTAATTTGTTGTGAGTTATTAACGATTTGGGCGTAGGTAACTCCTGCTTGGACATGTTGTGCATGATTAATTGGCATGCTAGGCCTGGGTCTAATCGTTGGGAATTTTTTCGTTTGTAACTCCTTGTATACCCTGCAACCTTTGTAGTTTGCTGGGTGGTCTCCCTCGCAGAGTACACACTTGACGTTGGCACTTCTTTCTTTATTAGTGCATTGCTCTGTTGCATGATCCCCTGTGCACTTTACACATCGTGGTCTAAGGTGGCAGTATGATTTGGTATGTCCGTATCGTTGACATCTAGAACATTGTGGTATCTCTCTTTTCTGGTACGGTGGTTCAATTTTAATCTTATGGTTTAATAGGAACTCAATGTCATATATATTTCTATTATTATCAGAAGGTTCCAAGTCGACAAAAAATAGTGATAGCTGATCTTTAGTTTTAGGGTGTTTGATGTTCCAAATGTTTCTAACAGTGTGGCCTTTCTCTTATATTTCCTTTTTTATAAGATTTTTGTCCATCGAGTAATGCATGTTCTTAAGAACAACCCTGAAACTTCGCTCGTTTTTTATTTGATAAGTATGAAACTCTGTCTTTTTTTCCGATAGGGCTTTTGTTATTGTACTATAGTAGTCAGCAGATTTTGGCTGAAGTTTAACTTGATCGGAGCTAAGAACTTTTAATTCGTAATTATTTTCAGCAATTTGGTTTAGTAATAGTTTTGGGAATTGAAATCGAAACTTATGTCATATGTCCGAATTATCTTTCCTGTCCTTGTTTGCATTCATTAAATGCTATTTTGTAAATTGTTTGGTACAATATATCAACAATGTCGATGTAAACTTGCAAGTTAAAGCAGATGGCCTTAACAGAATTTGTCTAAAGTCCAAAGTAACGTTCCTATTACCTATTTTTGAAAAAGAGACAAGTGTATTTTAGCATGTTTTTAAAGCGAAAGAACATTCCTACTAGCTATTTTTGAACAAGCGTATTTTAGAATTTTTTGCGTTTTTCTGTACTCCGACTATAATTTCAACACAAAAAAAGTACAAGAAACATTTCCATATGGCATAAACACAATTTACCTAAAACCGTAAGGAACTATCCTACAAGCTATTTTTTAATGAGAGATTAGAGTATTTTAGCATGTTTTTTTTTCATTTTTATGCATTTATTTGTACTCGGGTCATAATTACAACGATGCAAAAGTAACAGGTCGGTAAAATTTTCAATGTAAAATTTTACACTGAAAAACGTGATACTAATAGAATTTAGCTAAAACCTGAAGGAACTTTCCTATAACCAATTTTGGAAGGAGAGATTAGAGACAAGTGTAGTTTAGCATAATTTTTCATTTTTATGTATTTATTTGCACTCTGTCCATAATACCAACCCTAAAAAAAGGATCAGGTAACATTTTGGATTTAATATTGCAGGATAAAGAAGATGACGCTAATAGAATAATTAATACAATGCTCGTAGGATTATTCATATAAGCTATTTTTAAAGAAGATGTTAGTGGATTTTTTTACAATCCATCTTCATGTGCCGTTCTCGTGATCAATTGATTTAAAAATAATACTTTTATAATTAAAAGTAATTTAAGAGAATACCCTTACTGTTCCTAATATTGTATTCAGCTAAAAATCTCAAACTAAATAAATCACCACCAAAATGGCTCATCAAAACGGATTGTAGAAAAAGTAATTAAGCTTAAAAAACATCTTAAAATCCACTAATCTCTCCTTCCAAAATTGGTTATAGGAAAGTCCCTTCAGGCTTTAGCTAAATTCTGTTAGTATCATGTTTTTCAGTGTAAAATTTTACATCGAAAATATTACCGACCTGTTACTTTTTATCGTTGTAATTATGACCAGAGTACCTAAAAATAAATGCATAAAAATGAAAAAAAAAAACATGCTAAAATACTCTAATCTCTCATTAAAAAATAGGTTATAGGATAGTTCCTTACGGTTTTAGGTAAATTCTGTTTATGCCATATGGAAATGTTTCTTGTATCTTTTTTTGTGTTGAAATTATAGTCGGAGTACAGAAAAACGCAAAAAGTTCTAAAATACACTTGTTCAAAAATAGCTAGTAGGAATGTTCCTTTGCTTTAAAAACATGCTAAAATACACTTGTCTCTTTTTCAAAAATAGGTAATAGGAACGTTACTTTGGACAAATTATGTTAAGGCCATCTTCTTTAGCGTGCAAGTTTACATCGAGAGTGTTGATATATTGTACCAAACAATTTACAAAATAGCATTTAGTGAATGCAAACAAGGATAGGAAAGATAATTCGGAGAGATTTCGACATAAGTTTCAATTTCAATTTCCAAAAAAGCTTGACTTTCAGGTCCTAAAGAACGAACAAAAAGTGGTTTCAGAAGCATGCCCCTAAATTTCAAAAAATACACAAACTGTGACAGAAATATAGAGAATTTATGTGGAATTACTCATATATTTTATCTTCTTCTTACGGTGCCTTATCCTTAAGGACGTTGACCATTACATTTAACCATTTAATCTTATTTGCAGCCATCCTGGATAGTTCTATGGAGGTCATATTTTTCCATTGTCCGTTTTTTTATTATAATCATAAGCTCTGTTTCCTTGTTCATCCTCCGAAAGACTTCCGCATTTGTCGTATGGCTCATGTAGGACATTCTGAGCATTTTACGGTAGCACCAGAGTTCGAATGCTTGGATTTTTTTTTGTGTTACTTCTGTCATTGTCCAGGCTTCAACCCCATAGAGGAAGATGGAGAAAACATACCACTTATGTATTCTAGTTCTCAATGAGATATCCAGCTGGAGGTTGCATAGAACATTTTGCATTTTGTAAAACACTGTACGTTCCTTTTCCAGATGTGTTCTTACTTCCAGTGAGTGGTACAAAGTTTCATCAAGGTTGCTTCCAAGGTACGTTATTCTTGTTACTCCTTCACTCCTTCCAGATCTGTTTCGTCGACATTGACCTTCACACTTCTGTTTAAGTGCTTGCTAATGACCACCCTTTTTGTCTTTTTTGTACTCAATTTCATTCCAAATTCTCTAGAGGTATTTTATAAAAAACAAAAGTTAATTAATTTACATTCATTGCAGGGGATGTTGTGGTTTTTCAAGTCTATAATGAACATGAAGAAATTAAAACCATACCATTAAAGACACTCCATAACAATTTAAACATACCCCACGACGACGATCATCAGCTAGTAATAATGGGTGCTATCGGATACACTGGTCTAGGAGGAACCAGTTTGTCTGATTTAATGAAAATCGAGGTGGTCACTACGTAACCTATACCTATCGAAGAGGAAACACATCTTGGATGGGCTTCGATGATTTACTAGAAAAATCATTTTTCGTTAAAGAAACAAAAAAAATAGCGCCCAGATTACTAATGTACAGCTGGTTCCAAAAAAAACTGATACGACTTTTAAAGCGTATTTTGTAGAAAATTGAGCAGTGTACTTTCTTCGTCTTCTTCTTTTTTATATTGGTCTCGCTGCAAGGCAATTACCAGCACGATTTATAGGCGATCTTGATGTAGTCTGGCTCTAAGCCATATCAAAATCGCTGACTATCTTCTTGTAAAAAGCTTTTGATGAGGTGTGATATAATGAATATGAGTTTAATTATATTTAATTTATTATATTTTGAAGGATAAATACTTATTATTTACATACTGTCACTGTCACTGCCAAATCTTAAAATTTGTCAGATAACTTCAACCTCAAAACATGGCTGTTTGTTTATTTATTTTATTATTTGTCTGTCATAATAAATATAATATAATGTCAGACCAATCCTACACTGCCCAAAATGATCAAATCTTACTAAGAGTCGTATCAGTTTTTTTAGGAACCAGCTGTACATTAAAGATAAAATAAATTAAAATTAAATAAACAACACTTGCTTTAATTTTTTGAAACCTATGCTTAAATTCTTTCGCAGCTTATTATTAGCACGCATAATTGCAAAAATTATGGTCAACTCTCTTAGTAAATTCGTTTTTTAAGGACGTTGCATACTTACCCTCTATCTACTTTTGTTCCGGAAATCTGAATGTTGGCTATTCTAGTTTAATATTAAGCTGGAATAGCCACCTGTTTCTCTGAAGGGGTTGAAGAAATACATTTTTATTTTCCGTAATAAATTAGCAATTAATTAGCCGCCACAAAAAAAAGGCCACCGGAAGCAACTCTCTATCTACCTTCGTTCCGGATATATGCATGTTGGCTATTCTAGCTTAATATTAAGCTGAAATAGTCACCTGTTTCTCTGAAGGGGTTGAAGCAATAAATTTTTATTTTGCATAATATAGCAATAAAATAGGCCGGCAGAAGCGATCAGCTATCTGCTTTTGCCCCTGAAATAGAAGGGTTGAGTGTTGTAGCTTAAGTATTCAACCGCAGTAGTCATTGTTGCCCTTCAGGGGATGAAGCAAAAAAAGCGTTTTTGGGGTAGACCTGCAGCAGTTACTTAGGAAAAAAATACCCACTTGGTCTAAGGTTTTTAACTGGTAATTTTCACTTTCTGTGAAATCCGGGGAATGATAACGATTGGGGTTGGGGGGTGAGTGTGTCAATTGTTATATACAACATATTTCAGCAATTATGGATAGAGGGTCATGGTATGGACATGTGCAGAGAATGCCAGAACACCGTCTGCCCAAACAGATTCTAGATTGGTCACCAAATGGAAAAAGAAAAAGAGGCCGACCCAGAAAGAGCTGGAGAGAAGGAATAGACAGAGAGATCCGAGAGAGAGGTTTAGACGAAGACCTTTGGAAAGATAGAGATGCATGGAGATTGGGCATCGGAAGACGTCGGAGGACGTTTTAAACCGATTATATATATATATATATATATATATATATATATATATATATATATATATATATATATATATATATATATATATATATATATATATAATTAATATATATATATATATATATATATATATATATATATATATATATATATATATATATATATATATATATTGCATTTGCGTCCCTCGTGGCTTCTGTATAGTTTTGACTCTTCGTGACTTCCGATCAATATACAGCGTGTATATTAACAAGAATAATTTCATACAGTTAGCGCTCGCTTTGGCATCCGTTATACTGGCAACAATGTACTTATAATATCAAGTAAAATATTTAACCTTGGTCGTGTTTATGTGCAAATTTAGTTGTAGGACCCAGACAAATTCTATTTATAACTTTTGCCAATTAGGTGGTTTTGCTCGGATATACGATAAGGATTTGCTGTAAATTGTTTGTTTTCGTTTTTTTATACTCTTAAATCAGGTTAGAAAAACTTATTTCTTGGGTGTAGTTATGAAAGATGTATTTTCTAAACTTTTAAATTTTCTATTTTATTTCGATGAAAGAAGATTAAGGATTTCGGAAGATTTCGATGGAATAAGTTATAATGTAATATACTTAACAATACCACTATATACCCGTGACAACTGTTTATTTTTTATGTTTGATGAGCCTTTCGATAGGTTAGGTTAGGTTTATTATTAAATTTTATTTTGATAAAAAATCGGTATTGTTTCTCTCTCTCTTTCTCTCTCTCCCTCCCTCTCTCTCTCTCTCTCTCTATCTCTCTCTCTCTCTCTTTCTCTATCTCTTCCTGTAATCCCTTCCCAGCGCATTCTTTTCTGTTTTATTCTTTCGAAATTTGCTATACAAGTATTTCCATTGCTCTCTGTTTCTCGCTCTCTGTTGGACTTCTCTTCATCTCAGGCCAAGTCTTTCATGATCTCTTATTACAGTTCATCTCCAGCTATTATCAGGTCTTCCTCTTCTTCTTCTTTCGTCTGGTTGGTATTCGAGTGCTTGTTTGGTTATATTATTTCGATCCTTCCTCAGAGTCCGTATAATTCATTTCCATTTCCTATTTTTAATCGTGACTGTTATTTTCTCTTGTTTTGTTCTTCTCCGTAGATCTATGTTTTAGGATTTTCCTCAACGATTTTCTATAAAGGTTTGTAATTTTTTGCTAGTTGTTTCTTCCTGTCTCTTCCTGTAAATATTTTGATTTTGGTTAATTCTGATATATCGCGTGTGTTCCAGTTTTTCCTTAAGGTGATACAGTAGCGATCAACAGGTAGCCAAAACGCGTTCCAAGATTGCTGCTGTAATTTTCAATATTTTTTCGAGATATTTGGCACACGTATTCGTAATATAATAAAGAATGGCGGTACAGAGCCCAATTTGAAAAATATATGAATATGTGGAAATTACTCTGTAATTAAATACAATATTAAAACGAGCCTGTATCGCCATTAAGAAGAACAAAAAAATATATTTTCTTCAAATAAACTTGTTTATCCGATGCCTAGATTTTGTGTCATTTTGGAACTACTAATGAAATAAAAAATTTTAGTAGTTCCAAAATGACACAAAATCTAGGCATCGGATAAAAAAGTTTATTTGAAGAAAGTGTATTTTTTTGTTCTTCTTAATGGCGGTACAGGCTCGTTTTTTTAATATTGTATTTAATTACAGAGTAATTTCCACATATTAATATATTTTTCAAATTGGGCTCTGTACCGCCATTCTTTATTATATTACGAATACGTGTGCCAAATATCTCGAAAAAATATTCAAAATTACAGCCGCAATCTTGGAACGCGTTTTCGCTACCTGTTGATCGCTACTGTTTGCTCTTAATGCATTATGATTATATAATGAGTGCATATTGTGCCGTCACTATCCTTTTTTCTACATCTGATCTAATAAATAGCTTTATCTCGCTAACTGTTCACTGTAATGAAAATCTATGCACAAGGGAATTTTACTTATAAAATAATAAGCTACAATTTAGTAGTCCATAATTTTTTTCGTATCTCCAGTATTTTCGGAGATATTTTGAAGTAAAAGGTGAAAAAAAGGAAATTGCAAAAAGTAAGTTTTTCTTTAAACTCCACTTTTTCTAAAATTGGGCCTTTTAAATAGGTCAAAGTTCTTGGGTGTATTGATAATACGAATATAAAAGGACCTACTTACAGAAAGGTGACGATCAATTTTTAATTAGAAGGGTAGTTGGGGGGCTGTTTTCACTAATTTTTTCATAGAGAATAGCAGGTACCGACCTTTTTTTCATCATAAGTCTCTTAATTTTAATGTTAGCAGCTCCATTTTTTGAAAGGTCTAACAGTATACTCGAAAAAAGATTATTTAAGTTTAATTTAGTTTGTGTTACTAAAAGATTAATTTTTGATATCTACAGGTTTTTTTGATTAAATGCATATTTTTCGAGGTATTCTCAAAAAACCCTCTATAGTGGAGTCACTGAAGGTGGATATGAGCTATTACCTCCGATTTCATTGAACCTCCATCGATTTGTATGAAAATTGGTGAGTGGTTAGAGGCTATCTCAAGGAACAAAGGTGACATGGTGCCAACTTGCGCTTTTACCCTGGGGGTGGATGCCACCCCTTCTCGGGGGTGAAAATTATTTTATTGAAAATAACCCCATAATTCGATAGAGAGGCAAATTCTAAGCAAAATTTATTATATAAAGTTATTAAAATAAATCAAAACTTTTTGAGTTATTAAAGATCAAAGATTTTAATATTTCTTGAGAAAAATGCATGTTTTAAACCGATTCTTCATCAATAACTCAAAAACTATAAGTTTTTACAAAAAAGTAATTATTACTAAAATTGAAGCTAATAAAAAATGAAATAAACTCCCTACTAGAAAAACCTTTTAGTGTTAACTGAAAGTGAGTTATAGGTAGAATATATATTTTTTTCGGCGAGTAAAAAAATCTACGTATTCAAACTGAAATCACGGGAAAATGATGCATTTTATAACATAAACTTATTAAACATTTGTCAAAGTACTTAAAAATATCTATCAAATGAGCCCCCGAACATGCTGATAGCATTAAAATTTATGCTCCAAAATGTTTTCAAAATTTATCTTTTAAAAATATCTCCAAAAAATGTTACTGTTTTTTTTTAATAACTCCGTTCATTTTTACGATGTCAGGTTCATCTAAAAACCGTTTAAAAGCTAATTTCAAGGGCTATTTCACCAAGTTAAACTTAATCTCTTAAACCCCTTACTTTTTAAAAATAAAAGGTTAAATGGCCCCGGTTGCATGATTCTTACAGCAAAATTTAAGATTTAAACGTTTCTATCTCGGTTATTTTTTACTCTGTAGAAATAATGAAACAGGTAAAGTATTTGTCACAAAAAATCTAAAATTTGGTTATATATTATTTTTACGTGTATTGAGTATTTTTGGAGTTATTATCAAAAGAATATAAAAATTACAATAATTTTAAAAATTATAATTTTTTTAAATTATATCTTTTTTTCAAAAATATGCATTTTAAACAGGTCAAAATTATTGAAATCATTACTTATGCTAATATGAAGAAGTTCTTATAAGGATTATTATAAATTTAATTTTTTGTGGAAATCGCGTATGATTGATTTTTCACTTTTTCTTAAAAAATTCCAAAGGATTCTCTTATTTTCATCATAACTTGCTTAATTTTAACGCTTTTAACTTGCTTCGAAGCTCATTTGATAGGTATTCTGAAGTACTTTGACAAATGTTTAGCAGGTATATTTTATAGATTGCATCGTTTTCCCGTTATTTAAGCTTGAATAATTAGATTTGAGTACTCGTCGAAAAAAATACACATTAAATTGCCAATAACTCACGTTGATATAACATTAGTTTTGTTCTTTAAGTGAGGAATGTATTAAATTTTTTTATACAGCGGCATGATATAGAAAATGATCCTTGGACTATTCCCTACCTTCTGTGAAAATTTCAAGTAAATCCATGCTGGACGAAAAAATTGCGAGTCAAAATGCTTCATTTCCTCGACTATAGAAGGAGAAGAGACAATCAGTAAATGTAACGAATACAAATACCTGGGTATGAATATGAAAATCACGAATGATGGAACACTGGACGGAGCCGTTAAAGAACGAAACACTCAGGGCAGGAAAGCAATTAGGCTCCTAAACTCAGTACTCTGGGACAAGCAGATAAACAACCAAAACAAGAAAAAGATCTATAACGCTGTAGTGAAAAGCATTATAACATACAGCTGCGAAGTATGGCATATGAAGGAAAAATCAAAATGAATGTTAGAGGTCACCGAAATGGATTTCTGGAGAAGGGCTGCAGGAAGATCAAGAAGAGAACATGTCACCAATGAACGGATACGAGAAATAATGAACGTCACACATACAATAAATGACGAAATTAACGAAATACAACTACGATGGTTTGGTCGCGTACAAAGAATGCATGAAGACTATACACGGACGCCTATGACCAGTACTAGAAATTCGCAATTAATGAAATCGATTTATCTCTGGAATATAAATAAATGTACCAGTTTTGGTCTTTCTAAACAGTTTTTTTTTGAAAAAATTTTTTTTATTTCAAAGAGCGAAAAATTTTCAAATCGATTTTTCTAGAAAACGGTGTGTCCTACAGATTTAAAACAAGAGTACCTTTTAGTACTAGAATACTCCATAATTTAATAATCCAGTGTCAGAAATGCATAAAAGCTAAAGATAAAAAAGTTATGTGATAAAATAACCGTTGCCCTACCCAAAACGGACGCCTATGATCGGTACCAGAAATTTGTAATGGATGGATTAGATTTATATCTTGAAGATAAATACGCGTACCAACTTTTGTTTTTCTAAATGGAAGCGTTCTGGAGGTATTTAATAAAAACTAATTACAAGACGCCATCTTCAAAGAGCTCTAGCTCCCTTAGGAAGCATTTTCGGACTAAGTGAATTGGGTTCAATTAACTTAAAATTATCTGAAGAATCTCCTGTTTTCGTTTGTCGGTAGAGTTTCTGGACACCCTGTATAAAAATCTTTTAGACTCCTAAATTTATTCTTTAAACACTTTTGCTCTGTAGAATGAACAGGAAAAATTATAATTTTATAATTAGGTAGTTGTATTTTGCTTGACCGGTTTCACACAAAGTTTGTCTTTGCATCATCAAACGGTTTAATAGACTTAGATTTTTAATGGTAATGGCCAACGTTACACTAAAAACAAATAATATGGAGAATAGAAGATTATGTAAGGTACATTCCATGTCAAATCACTCAGGCAAAAAATTTTGGATCTCAGGCTCCGATTTGTCTGAAAATTGGTATATAGCTTCTGCGTGACGTAAAAATAAGATATTTAAGGTCAAAAAATCTTCTTCTTCTTTTTTCTCAAAATGTTATTTTATGCGATTTTACAGTGATTTGGTGTTTATTTAAACAAATTTGCAAATACAAATTTCTGTGGCAAAGTATCAATGAAAAACATAATATTTTAATAGAAGGGACTCAAAAATGTCATCATATGGCATATGGTACAAGTTATTTGGATTCAAAACAAGGTTTTGATCAAATTTTATAGTGTAGAAAATGGTAAAATACCGTTTTTTACATTTTTCTCCATTCCCAAAATACATCATCATCGATTTGGTTGAAAATTTGCCAACAGATAGCCAAAATATAGGACTTTAAGTAGTTAGAAGGATTTGAATTATATTACAATACCAAAAAAGTTACATGCAGTAATATCAGACTCAAAAGTATATTAGTCCAGTCGGAATAGCATTTGACCTTGCATGCCGAGCTGCCCAAAATTTTATTTTTCTAACCTTTAGGAGAGTCAATAGTAGCCTAAATTTAAAATCACGAATGAATTCCTTTTTTACGTTAGCCGCCATCTTGATTTTAAAGGAGAACCTGTTTTGCTCAATATCTCAATTTTTAACTTTTCGACAAAAATGGTAGAAACTGAAATTGTTCCTATTTATTTTACTATTTAATATTTACTATTTACAATTACTATTGAAACTATTTACAATTACATATTACAATTTCTTTTTACCAATGTTTTCCATTGATACTTTATGATAGAAAATGCAAATTTGGTTAAATAAACACCAAATCACTGTAAAATCGCATAAAATAACATTTTGAGAAAAAAGAAGAAGAATATTTTTTGACCTTAAATACAGTCGGAAAAATGAAAGAATACCCATGAGCGATCACCTCAATCACTTATTTTGTATTCGCTGTCTTTTTCTATAAATAACAAACGTTAGTTATAAAAAAAGATAGCAAATACAAAATAAGTGATTGATGTGATCGTTCATGGGTATTGTTTCATTTTTCCGACTGTATTTAAGGTCCAAAAATCTTCTTCTATCCTAAGGTCTTCTTATAATAGCTTCTGCAACCTTGTTTATCCAAGTATTTTCTACTCTGCGTACGTGGCCGTACTGTACGTGGCCGTACTATTTTAGTCTTCTCTCTTCTATATATTGCAGGGCATCTTTTTCCACTTGCATTCTTCTCCTTATCTCCTCATTTTTTATTCTGTCTCTTCTGGTGAGACCACAGCATCTTCTCCAGTATTTCATTTCGGTTGCCAGAATGCTCTTTTGGGCTTTTTTGTTTATGACCCATATTTCTGCGGCATATGTCATGATGATTCTTACTATAGTTTGGTATATCATTTTTTTTATTTCCCTTAATGTTCTTATTTCAGATTACATTATGGAGTTGTCTGATGCAAGATCTTGTTTGTCCCAATCTATTTTTTATTTCTGCTTCTGTTGTTCCGTTTTTCGACATTATAAAGCCCAAATATTTAAAATTCTTCATTCCTTTTTTTTCTACTTGTTCTTCTATTTCTAAGTTTTTGACGTCTTCTTCCGATATTGCTAAGTATTCCGTTTTCTTCATATAAATTTCCAGGCCCACCTTTTGTATTCCTCTTTTAGGTTTCTGCAACTGATATCCTCTGCAACATGCAACTGATATCCTCTTCATCTTGAGACATAACTAACTGATCGTCTGCGAAACACAATGTGTAGAGGTAATCGTCTCTTATCGGTATTCCCACACCCCTACATTTTTTTTCCAAGTTGTTAGTGCGTGGTCTAAAAATATTTTAAATACAGTTAGTGACGTTGGGCATTGGGCATCCCTGTAGTAATCCTATTGTTGTTTTGAAGATAGCAACTACCTTGTTTTCTATTTTTATATTTACTTCATTTCCACTGTACATGTTCTTGATGCTTGTGTTAGGTTAGGTGGTATCCCTATTTAAGTCATTGCTTTGTACAGTTCTTTCCTTGGCACAGTGTCGTATGCCTTCCTAAGGTCTATAAACACCATGTGTAAATCTTTGTTCTTAGCTCTTATTTTTTTCTCTATTGTCTGTTGTATTATATGTATGGATATAATCTAGACATGATTTCCCTGCTGTGAAACCTGCTTGTTCTTCTCCGATTTTCCGTTCTATATTTTTATCTATTTTGTTCCTAAGGATCCTGCCATACAGTCTTCCCATTGTAGTGATGACGCTTATCCCCCTGTAATTTTCGCAATATTTTCTGTCCCCTTTTTGTATATTGATGTTATGTAGGATTATTATCATTGTTTAGGGATGTCCTCTCCATTAATTGCTCTTTCCATGATTCGGCATATCATTCTTCTTAATTTCTCTGTTCCATATTTGATTTGTTCCACCATAGGCGTAACCGGGATGATACCGGATGATAGGATAACCGGGGGGTTAAAACTACTGGAAAGGGGGGGTTACAACTACTGGAAGGTCTCTGAGGGGTATGGTGTTTAGCGTATAGAGCTCAAAGTCTATCCAAATGGGGGGTTATAGCCCCCAAATCTCCCCTGGTTACGCCTATGAGTTCCGCCACAATTCCTCCTGGTCCTTCCGCTTTATTGTTTTTCATGGAATTTATTGCTTGTTTCATCTCTTTGTGTGTTATGACTATTTTTTCTTCCTCTGTGGTCATTATTTTTTGTTCGTTTCCATCAATGCTGAATTCTGGTCCTTGCTCTATCAGTAGATTTTTATAGTGGTTATTATGTTATTGCTTACATTGTTATTTCTTATATTGTTATTACACCTTATTAATTATTTTCTATTTATGGTAAACTTTTAAGGTTACTAAAATTTTAGTTGGTAGGTAACTACTAGGTAATGCCAAGTAGCTATTTCTTGCGTGTCTCTAAATTTTAAACAGCTTTAGTTATATAATATACAGTGCCGGATTAACTATTAGTCGGACTAGGCGGGCGCGCCTAGCTGCGCGCCTAGCTATGAGGCCCGCACGCCGTGCAAAAATATTAATATATTATATATAGCGAGGGCCCTACAGCTCTGGCTGCTTCCTGCACTTTAATCTCCAGTTTTGTCTCTCCTGCCAATCCTCTTCTTCTATTTCTCTTTTTCGCATGACATCCATTATTCCTTGTTTTTAAGATTTACGAGGTCTGCCTCGTCTTCGTCTAGTTGTTGGAGTAGTCTAAGATCTTTCTTGGCCATCATTTATTGTTCGTTCGTTTAACGTATCAATGCCAAATCAGTTGCCGGAATTCAATTCTGTTGTCAATGCTACTCTTAACCTTTGCTCGTTCCCTAACTACTTCGTTTCTTATGTGGTCTAATCAAGAGATTCTGCACGATCTTCGTAGAAAGTCCATTTCTAGTGGTTTCAGTTTGTCTCTGTTTCTTTGTGATATCTGCCAACATTCTGCGCCATATGTTGTGATTGGTTCTACTATACTGTGATAGATCTTTGTTGTCATCCTGATATTTTTTGACCATAATACAGAATTTAATTTTTGGATAGCCGTTCGTCCTTGAATTATTCTTTTATAGATATCCTTTTCTGTGCTACCATCTTCGGCAATAACAGTTCCTAAATATTTATATTCTTTAGAGCTGTTTATAATACCGTCTTCAACTGGAATATCTTCTGGTTTTCCTCCAACTATATGATGTTCCGTTTTATTTAGGTTTAATTTTAATCCCCATTTAGCGTATTCTTCGATTAGCTTTCTTGCCATGAATGTTATGACTTCTGCATCATTTGCCACTAGTACTTGTTCATCTGCAAATAGCAAAGTATACAGGCAGTCCTCTCCAATTTCTATTCCCATTCTTGAGCACTTTTTCATCCGTAGTTGTGGCGCTTTTTGGATGTAAATTTTGAACAGCGTAGGAGAGAGGCAACATCCATGTCGTAGACCTTTAGATGTTTTAAAGGGTTTTGATAAATTGTCTCGTATTTTTATCCTACTAATCGAATTTTTGTATATATTATGAGAGCATTTATATACGTGTTATCTAAACCAGATTCTTGGAGCACTTTAAACATCCTGTTTGATGGCACACTGTAGTAAGCATTTTCCAAATCTACAAACATTAGATGAGTTGTCAAATTTCTTTTCATTATCTTTTCTACCAATTGCTGTAATACAAAGGTATTGCCTAAATAGGATCATCCTGCGCGAAATCGACTTTGCTCTTCGATGTCTGGGAAAAACATCTCGATTCTTATTTTTAAAGCTCTACCATACAGCCTTCCCCCAGAACTGGTTACACTAATACCCCTATAATTGCTACATGTTCTTTTACATCCCTTCTTATGTACTGAGCTTATAAAAACCCTTTCCCAATCTTTCGGGATATTATATCCCTTTATAAGACAGTTATTGAAAATATCTGTAATTTTCTCTATTAGCAAATCTGAGCAATATTTCACCAGTTCTATTGGTTTGCCTCCAGGTCCCGTTGTTTTCCCATTTTTCATAGTTTCATAGCTTTCCTAACTTCTTCTTTAGTGATCATTTCTAAATTTGTAGTTATTTCTTCTTGATCAGACTCAGTGTTTTCTATAAATTCCGGTCTATCCTCTGTTAGTAACATTTTATAATGCTCTTTCAATTGATCCATTTTAATTAAAAGTACGTTAGTATTATGCTTTTCGTCTGTTCTTAAATTTCTAAGGGTTTGCCAAACTTCAGATACTTTCGTTCCTCCCATATATCTATTCAATTCAGCGCATTTCATTTCCCACATTTCGTATTTTCTTTCTGCAACTTTCCTTTTCACTTCTCTGTTTAACCGGGCATAATATATCTTTCTACCTTCACCGTCTTGTGAAACTAACCATATGTGGTAAACTTTCTTTTTGTTTTCTATCAAGGATTCTAGATCTTGTGACCACTATTCTGGGTATTCTCTTTTTATGTTTTCCTTTTTCCTAGCCCTTCTTCTGCTGCTCCATGAATGGCTTTCTTTACCTCCTCGTATATCGCTTCTGCGTTTCTATCTACTATGTTGTTTAGTTTTGCAACTAGTCTCCATTTATACATAAAATTTATATAAAAATAATAATTGATGTTTAATTATTTAAGTAGTAAATATAGAAAAAATATAAAATGTTTTCATTATCATAAATAATTTCAATTCAAATACTGATTTGAAGACGTGTCTGTAGATTGTAGATAAATAATTTGACCAGCGCGTCGACGTCGCACCGCTGAGTAATCGAGAAGTTATATCTTTAACACATGCCGACACAGAGCTGGTGACATAATTAAGAATTTAGTTGTTTAGTCTACGATGATTTATGGTTAACGGTGCGAATATGATTTTGAGATAAAAATATTGAAGATGATATTAGGTTCATAAAGTCAAAATCTATTCACTTGTCATCATTTTTTTTTGTTAACTCGCGAGTAGTCGCGCTGTGAGATAGAATCTCAATTTTTATCCTTTTTCGCGATAACTTGATGAAAAATTTTGCAATTTTGAAAAAATTTCGTAAGTGCTTCGAGGAAGGGTGTAGTAATGCGTAGGAATTTTTTTTTTCTTCTTCTTCTTTTTGTGGAATTTTTGGCTTTGGGGAGAGCCAATTAGCTTTAACCCGCGAGTAGTCGCGCCGTTAGATAGAATCTCACATTTCATCCTTTTTCGTAATACAGTAAAACCTGTCAGTAACGGCCACTCAAAATGAAAGAACTGTTGGCCGATATAGATAGGTGGCCGCTATTGCCAGTTTTTGTAGTCTACATATTATAATTGGTTTGGGAAATTTTTAAACTGGCCGTTAGGACAGGTGGCCGATGTTGGCAGGTGGCCGTTAACACAGGTTTTACTGTACAGTAAAATTTGTCAGTAACGGCCACTAAAAATGAAAGAACTATTGGCCGATATAGAAAGGTGGACGGTATTGCCAGTTTTTGTAGTCTACATATAATTGGTTTGGGAAATTTTTAAACTGGTTAGGACAGGTGGCCGATGTTGGCAGGTGGCCGTTAACACAGGTTTTTTTAATAAAATTGCTAGAAATGTATATTTTTAATATAAAAAGTAGATAAAAATAGTACAAAATAAAAATTTGTTATAAATTGGTATTTTGAGATAGAATCTCACACGCGACTATCGACGTTACAGAAGTGAGCGCGACTACTCCCGGGTTAAGAAAAGGGAACAACCTCGTACAATCACATTATCAGCCTTCACTTTATTTTATTATTTGGTATTATCTAATAAAGTTATAAACTTCTCATTATAAATTTAGAAAACCTAACAAGAATAGAACCAAATTTAAATAAAGAACCAAAACAAGGACCCATTTTAAATATCTTTTTCAAATACTTTTCAATTACGATTAAGTGAAGGACGTTATAACAGTAGAATAGGGTGACCAAACATCCCGTAAAAACGGGATTGTCCCGTTTTTTTAACGATTTGTCCCGGGGTCCCGAAACAGTCTCTCGGGACGCCTAAATGTCCCAAATGTTTGCTTTTGGTTGATTTTTTGTAACTGACCATATTTTCTCTCTTTAATTTTTCTTCAATTGCGGCATTTATTTTCATTCGTATTTCTCTCTCTTTTGCTACATTGGGGCCCAGTATTATTCTCATTCTGTGTTATTAGATATTTCTGAGTTATTGTGTCATCCTTCCCTACCGTCATGTATTTTGTTTTTTGCTTGTTTATCTCTAGTCCTATTCTCTTCGCTTCCTTATGTAATTTTCCAAGTGCTTTTGAAAGTGTCATCTTTGCCTTCTCTATTATGACTACATCATCTGCATTATGCTACTAGTTAAAGTTGATCTGTAATGTTTTTTTGCACAGTTTGTCCTTCCCATGATTACTTTCAATATAAGATTAAATCATGTCGTAGCGAGATAGAGTCACCTTGTTTCACACCTTTGTTTTCATTAATCTTCTTAGAAGTTGTTCCGTTGAAACTGATCCTTGCTCTGGTGTTCTTTAGGCTCACTGTTAGCATATGTCTTAATTTTTCTGGGATTCCAACATTCTCTAGCTCCCCCATCATTTTCTTCCGATTGATTGTATCAAAGCGCTTTTGAAATCCATGAATATTAGGTGTATTTCTCTGTTGTGCTCTCGATTTTTGAATTATTTGCTCCACTGTATGTATGGAACTAATCATCGACCTTCCCGGTCTGAACCCGTTCTGGTATTCTTCTAATATTCGTTTAGCGCATGATTCAAGTCTTATGTTTAGTATGTTTGCCAGAATGTTATACGTGGTGTTAAATAAAGTGCTTGCTCTGTAATTCTCGCACTCCTTCCGATCTCCTTTTTTATATACAGTAGAACCCCGCTAATCCGAACGTTCGGCAAATTCGGACCAACGGCAAGTGAAAAAAATTCAAGACAAAAATTTAAAAACATGTTTATTATACAGAGTAAAACCAGAAAATTGAACAATCTACGTTTAATAGGTCTTTGACTCCGTAACTTTCTTCTGACGCATGGAAGTGTGGCGAATTGACGCAGTGATGATAAACTATTTACACATAAACATTACATCTACTGGTAACGCAGCAGAGTTATGCTCCACGTAACGTAGAGCCACACCCAGAGATTTAGTGGCATCTGCGTGTGACACCCAATATGACAGGGAAACTTCTTCCTCGCTTTCTTCATCTTCATTAGTCATTAGGGTTGCCTTGAGGTTGAACCAAGTCTACAATATATTCATCCGTAAATTCTTCGCTCCCTTTGTCGTCAGTTTCAATCCATTCTGTAATTACAGTTTCTTCTTAGTTTTCTCATCCATCTTGTATAGGGGAAAATGGAGCTTATTCAAATTAGAAATCAAGCCATGGAGTTAACGACTAAGCACAAAAATGGTGACACTGGCTCTGCATCAGTGAGATCAATCTGAGATGGGTGGAAGAGGGAAAGAGACAGGCACAGCGACTCAAAATTTTAACGACAAAGTAAACTTTCAATTATTAGTTGGGCTAACTTTCGGATAATCCGAACTTTTCGGAATCCGAACAGGCTGTCCCCCCCAATTAGTTAGGATTTGCGGGGTTTTACTGTATATAGGTACCTACTATAATATCTGCGTTCCAATCGGCTGGTAGTCTGTTTTGTTCATATTTTTTGTTGTATTAGCTGGTTTATTTCCTTATGTAATTCTCTTCCTCTGTATTTTATTCCACTCTTATTTCATTTTCTTCTGCTGCTTTTACGTTTTCTATGTTTTTAATATTTGTTTTTGTACGTCTTCTTCTGTGAAAATTTCTACTTCGTTGTTATCTTGTTTTTCTTCATCTGTTTCCTTTATAGCGAATAGCATTTTTTCGTAATATTCTTCTGATATTCTGCTGATCTGTTTGTCTTCAAACAGGGTTTCTCTTTTTTTTTGTCTTTTAGTACTCTTGTTTTAATGCTGGACGTATTTTTTTTATCTGACTTTTTTGTAAAATTGTTGTATTTGATGGTTTTCTCTGTCTTTTTTAATGTCCTCCAGCGAAACCCGTCATTTTTCTTCTTTTTGTTTATTGAGTTTGCTGTGTTTCTCGCTATTTTTTATTCTTCCCTGTTTTGTTTTGACGGATTGGTTGTTTATCCACGTCATTCTAGCGTAGTTTTTTAGTTTTCTGCTGTTTTCGTAGTCTTGATTGTACATTTAAAATTGAAAAGGATTTATAGGTTCCAAATTAGCTAAAAGACGGTGTTTCAATCCCTGTTTGGCTATCGCTCCAAACCCTTCTTGGCAGTAGCGCACCCAGGGGGTTTGGGAGTTAAACCCCCTTTCCCCCAGGGCATATGAAAAATATATAAATAATAGCAGGAAAATGTAACTTGTCTTTCACAAAATATAGAAAAAAATTTCGACGCCCAAGCCAACCCCCTTCCATCCCAGAGAAAAATTATAGGTGCGCTACTGCTGCTTGGATATGTTCCGTTTTTTCAAATTTATGATATGGTCACTCTACAGTAGAAACGCTTCTTAATTCACGAGAGTATTCTACACACTTGTTCTTAATCCAGAATACAGTTTTTTGTGTCAAATTAGAATTTCATAATGGTAGATAAGTTTATTTTAATTTTCTAATTTATTTCAACAGTAGGGCCCCCGCATACTGCAGACTTTTTACCTGCCGATAGTTTAGTCGGGTTGGGCAAAATTAAAGATTTTTCTTTTTAAAATATGTAAGAATGTAGTTCGTTTGGTATGGCATGAGTGCTTTAATTTTTTTTTAAATATTCTATTTGTTTTTAATTTTGTAGACTAGCAGACTTAACTACTTTATGTAATGTGAAATTTAAGATTTACTACTATATTTTAAATATTTTTCAAAATATTATTTTCTATATCCTTACATAAAAAAATACATTGAGTGTATGAAATAAGTAAGCAATGTTTTAAACATTTTTATTGTTTTCCAGACACTTTTGCACCTATTAGTTGAACAAATTATATTATTAAAACATTTGTACTTACTTTACTTAAGCCGTCCTCTTGTACCCTACGCTGTCGAGGTAAAAATTTTGTAATAAAAAATTAAGAATTATATCTTAACACTTCTATAATATGTTACAATTGAGCAATTAGACCAGCAGATTCGGCAACTGGTTATGATAAATGCATCAATTTTAATGAACATACTTTTTAATTTTTTATTTTTGCAATGAAAAAAAACATTGTTAATTATACAAAAAAATATCATTAATATATCACAACAATAATTTTTTCAACATACTACAATAATCAATTATAAAAATATCCGAAGTCTAAATTCCAACATTTGAGGTGGCAACAGCGCAGTGGAAGCCATGAGGACATAAACTCAAATATACGGAGACCACCACTACCGCAAACTGAATAAATATATATTTGGATGCCATCAAAACCGTTAAAGTGATTTTAGATATACAGCAAGCGAACATGGCGCGCCTGACGGCAATTTCTCCAAGTAATGTGTATATTATTATACAGATAACGTGACTGGGGACGTCCGGCCAATATTTTGTGTAAGCATTGTAGGAAGTGGTACCTTTCATTTGCGATACATTTTAGGGAAAGTCCTCGTGGCAACCGTATATCGGAGTCCACGAAGACTTGGACGCCACGAGAGACTACAGTTTAACATGGGGGGACGTCATGAGATGCTAAAAATAAATATATATATATATATATATATATATATATATATATATATATATATATATATATATATATATATATATATATATATATATATATATTTCAGCAATTAACTAGCAATAAAATATGCCGCTGGAAGCGACCCTCTATCTGCTTTCGTTTCTAAAATAGGAGTGTTGAGTATTGTAGCTTAAGTATTAAACCGCAGTAGCCATTGTTGCTCGTTAGGGGATGAAGCAAAAAATTCGTTTTTGGCGTAGACCTGCGTAGAAGTTAATTAATTAGAAAAAATACCCACTTGGTTTTAAGTCTTTAAACTGGTTATTTTCACTCTTTGTGAAATCCGGGGAACGATGATAATGGGAGGGGTTGGAGGGGGTGAGTTTACAAATTCTGGTATACTCCGCCTTTAAGCAGTTAATTAAAAATAAAATATGCCGCCAGAAGCGACCCTCTATCTGCTTTCTTTCCTGAAATAGGACTGTTGGGTATTGTAACCTCTAGTATTAAACCGTAGTAGCCATTGTGGCTCGTTAGGGGATGAAGAAAAACATTCATTTTTGGCTTAAAACTGTAGCAATTAATAAGCAAAAAATTCCCGCTTCCCTATATCTACTTTTGTTCCGGAAATGTGAATGTTGGCTATTCTAGCTTAATATTAAGCTGGAATAGCCACCTGTTTCTCTGAAGGGGTTGAAGCTATAAATTTGTAATTTGCCTAATAAATAAGCAATTAGTTAGCAATAAAATAGGCCGCCGGAAGCGACGCTCTATCTGCTTTCGTTACTGAAACAGGAGAATTGAGTGTTGTAGTTTAAGTATTCAACCGCAGTAGCCATTGTTGCTCGTTAAGGGATGCAGCAATACAATCGTTTTTGGCGTAGACCTGCAGCAGTTGCTTAGGAAAAAAATACCCACTTGGTCATAGGTTTTTAAACTAGTAATTTTGACTTTCTGTGAAATCCGGGGAATGATGACAACGGTGGGGGTTGGAGGGGGTGAGTTTGCAAATTGTTGTATACCATATCTTTCAGAAATTAATTAGCAATAAAATATGCCGCTGGAAACGACCCTCTATCTGCTTTCGTTCTTGAAATAAGAGTGTTGGGTATTGTAGCTTAAGAATTAAACCGCAGTAGCCATTGTTTCTCGTTAGGGGATAAAGCAAAAAATTGATTTTTGGCGTAGACCTGCAGCCGTTAATTAGAAAAAAATACCCACTTGGTTTTAAGTTTTTAAACTGATTATTTTCACGCTTTGTGAAATCCGTGGAACGATGATAACGGTAGGGGTTGGAGGGGGTGAGTTTGTAAATACTGGTATGACCCATCTTTCAGCAATTAATTAAAAATTAAATATGCCGCCAGAAGCGACCCTATATCTGCTTCCTTTCCTGAAATAGGAGTGTTGAGTATTGCAGCCTTAAGTATTAAACCGCTGCAGCCATTGTGGCTCATTAGGGGAGGAAGCAAAATATGCATTTTTGGCTTAGACATGAAGTAATTAATGAGCAAAAAATACGTACTTGGTTTTAGCTCTTTAAACTGGTTATTTTCACTTTTTGTGGATTCCGGGGAATGATGATAACGGTAGGGGTTGAAGGGGGTGAGTTTGTAAATTCTTGTAAACTCAATCTTTCAGCAATTAATTAGCAATAAAATATGTCGCCGGAAGCTACCCTATATCTACTTTTGTTCCGGAAATATGAATGTTGGCTATTCTAGCGTAATATTAAGCTGAAATGGCCACCTGTTTCTCTGAAGTGGTTGAAGCAATAAATTTTTGTTTTGCGTAATAAATTAGCAATTAATTAGTAATAAAATAGGCCACCGGAAGAAAATCTCTATCTACTTTCGTTCCGGATATATGAATGTTGGCCTTTCTAGCTTAATATTAAGCTGAAATGGCCACCTGTTTCTCTGAAGGGGTTGAAGCAATAAATTTTTGTTTTGCGTAATAAATTAGCAATTAATTAGCAATAAAATAGGCCACCGGAAGCAACTCTCTATCTACTTTCGTTCCGGATATATGAATGTTGGCCTTTCTAGCTTAATATTAAGCTGGAATGGCCACCTGTTTCTCTGAAGGGGATGAATCAATAAATTTTTGTTTTGCGTAATAAATTAGCAATTAATTAGAAATAAAATAGGCCGCCGGAAGCAACTCTCTACCTACTTTCGTTCCGGATATATGAATGTTGGCCTTTCTAGCTTAATATTAAGCTGGAATGGCCACCTGTTTCTCTGAAGGGGATGAAGCAATAAATTTTTGTTTTACGTAATAAATTAGCAATTAATTAGCAATAAAATAGGCCACCGGAAGCAACTCTCTATCTACTTTCGTTCCGGATATATGAATGTTGGCCTTTCTAGCTTAATATTAAGCTGGAATGGCCACCTGTTTCTCTGAAGGGGATGAAGCAATAAATTTTTGTTTTTCGTAATAAATTAGCAATTAATTAGCAATAAAATAGGCCGCCGGAAGCAACTCTCTATCTACTTTCGTTCCGGATATATTAATGTTGGCCTTTCTAGCTTAATATTAAGCTGGAATGGCCACCTGTTTCTCTGAAGGGGATGAAGCAATAAATTTTTGTTTTGCGTAATAAATTAGCAATTAATTAGCAATAAAATAGGCCGCCGGAAGCAACTCTCTATCTATTTTCGTTCCGGATATATGAATGTTGGCCTTTCTAGCTTAATATTAAGCTGGAATGGCCACCTGTTTCTCTGAAGGGGATGAAGCAATAAATTTTTGTTTTGCGTAATAAATTAGCAATTAATTAGCAATAAAATAGACTACCGGAAGCAACTCTATCTCCTTTCGTTCCGGATATATGAATGTTGGCCTTTCTAGCTTAATATTAAGCTGGAATGGCCACCTGTTTCTCTGAAGGGGATGAAGCAATAAATTTTTAATTTGCGTAATAAATTAGCAATAAAATAGCAAAAAAATATGGGGTGTGTCTTATGGCTCCCTTATGAAATGGTCTTTCTAGCTTAATAGACATACATAAAATTTAATTAGATGTCTTTCGACTTTTTCAATTCAGTATGGTGTTTCTTCCGAACAGTATGGTTGGTTTTGTGACACACGCTTGGTTTTGCTTCAATTAAGGCAGGCAGATATTTTGTTTTGGTTTGGTATTTCATTACCCCCTGGGATAAGGTAAGTACAAGTTTACATATTACAAAGAATAACTCTTCCGACGCGGGTAATCTCCTGTCTGGAAAAGACCCACCAGATGGGAAGGATATGCAAGGAGAAATGAAAATTAATAACAAAATATATAATTTAGCCAACAAATATGGTTCGACAGACATCGGACCGTATTATGTTATTATGGAACCTTTTGATCAAAAAAGTCGATTATTGGCAGTAAAAGTTGGTCACTATTAACAAAGATGTTGTCGACATAAAATTAATTGGAAGAAATAAAGTAAAAAATCATTGTTTAATCTTTTATTATTGCAAATTCCACTATAGGACCCAACTAATAAAAGATATAAATTTGATCGCTTATATACCTAGGTTTTTAAAAATAAAAAGGCAACTATCAGAGAGGTTGACAGGTTTTTAGCCGAGAAGTATATATTGGAGAATATCGAAAGTAAACAGAAAGTTGTAGAACTAAAACGAATGAAACGTGGGATAGTTTATTCTAATAATGAGATACAGTTTGTCCCTAGGCAAATGATCGTCTTGACGTTTTTTGGAAATAATTTGTCAAAATTTGTTAAAATTGATTTGGTGAGATTTGCTGTTGAGCCCTACATATATCCTGTCGTACAGTGTTTTAAGTGCCTTTGATATAGTCATAGAACCAAATACAGAAGCACTGACTAAATGCAAAAAATGTGGCCAAAACCACGATGAAAATGACGATACCGATTGCACTTCTAACACTTATAGCATATAATATAAAAAGTATGACCATCACTCCGTATACAAGTATAAAAAATTTGTCCGAAATACCAGGAATAATTAAAAATTAAAAAGATCATATCTGAAAAAACTGTATCATTTAAAGAAGCTGAAGATATTGTAAGAAATTCGTCTTACGCTAAAATAGTAATACATAATAATTTAGATATTTTAAATAATTTAAACAATTTCTCAGAGCTGAATCGTAATATTGATACGAACAATTCCCCTCCACGAATAATAAAAATTGGGTACCACGTCCTCATTTGCAACAGCCGAAAATCGCAAAATAATTTCGCCCTTTTCAGTTAATAAACCCCCTTCATTTAAACTTAAAAATACCGCTTCAAATCCTATCATTCCTAATCCACAAAGGGAAGCTTTCCATTCATACAACGAAAAATTAGAATCACAGATCCTGCAAAAACTTCCTTGTATTTTTGAAAATTTACTAAAAAAAATTTAATTTAGTAAACTCAGATCCACTAGTTATTCAGGAAACACAAACAGAACTCAGAACAATCTTACATACAATATGTTGTAGTGAAAATGATAGCGACGATAATTATTATTAAGTAGATGATTAATATACTGCAATGGAATTGTTACTCCATTACTAAAAACAAAGCTAATCTTATTAATTTTCTCAATAATAATTCTATTAAATTTGATTTAATTATACTTAACGAAACTTGGTTGACCAAAAAGAAAATATTTCATTTACCAACTTACAGTAGAATTGTACATAGAACTGATAGATTCGGAGGCACTGCCATACTTATCAAAGATTCCCTATGATATCATGAAATTTCAATTCGTGAAAGCTTTAATTACAAACTAGAAGTATGCGCAGCATATATCGATGATATTAAGATATCCTTAACCTCCATTTATAAATCCCTCAACATAAAAGCAACTAATATTGATTGGAGTAATCCTTTTTCACAACTACAGGGTTATGTCATGATATGCGGTGACTTTAACTGTCATCACAGTCTTTGGGGCTCTACAATAAATAGCTCACAAGGAAATCGACTTAAGAAGCTATAGACGAAACTAACCTAATTATTTTAAACAACAGACGACCTACTAAGATACTCAGACCTAATGAAAGACCCTCTGTCATAGATCTTACTTTTGTTTCACCTAGCCTTTTAAGTTTCTCAGAATGGAATCCTCTAAATGATACACTTGGCTCAGATCATCTCCCTATCTATATTACTGTATCTCGGGAATATATCGCCACTAACAAAAAAACCTTCTAGAAAATGGATTGAATCTTCAGCTGACTGGACGCTTTTCCAAAACCTATAGTCCGACCAAGAAAATGGGGAGCCACTATATGGATGCACCTTTTGATACAACAGAACTTGAAGCTACAATTAGGACCTCTAGATGTACTACTCCGGGTAAAGATTTTGTTACATATGACATTATTAAAAATCTTCCACAAGCTGTGATAAATATTTACAATGATTGGTGGGTGAATTCAAAATATGTTGAGCATCTTAAACCAATTACAATCTGTTTAATTTTAAAACCTACCAAAGATGGAACTATGCCGTTTTCTTATTGCCCTATATCTTTAATGTCATGTATCGCTAAGACGTTTGAATGAATAATAAAATTAAGACTGGAGTGGTACATCGAGTATAACAATATCTTACCCAATACTCAATACGGTTTTAAAAGGGGCTATTGTACTTTGGATGCAATAACTCATTTAGTGAATGACATCCAAATTAACTTTTCTGGCAACAAGTATCTAGTTTGTTTATTCCTTGATATGAAAGGGGATTACGACTCTGTAAATATAAATATACTTAAACAAAAAATGATTAAGATGGGTCTTAGTGAAACGACTGCTCTAAATATATTGCAACTATATTTTTCTAGACATGTCTGTATTACCATAGGGACCTAGCCCTATACTCTTTAATATATATTCTGCCAATATTCATTCACTATTTTCATAATTCCGTTGTTACGGTTTAAAAAAATTACTATTAAAGAACAAGAACAAACAAGAACAAGAACAAACTAAAATTTCACTGAGACTTTTTCAATCTCCAAGGTGAGTATTCTCCTAAATTGCTTCTTCGTTAGGAGGTTCAAAAATGAGTCCACCCACCAATAAATACTCTATCAGGGCGTCAGGTATTTACTTATTACAATGACTGTACGCTGGAAACACCATCAGGGTACCTACTAAAAAAAACTAAATAGCAAAACCCAAACAGCAACAAAAAAGAGTATTTACGGTGTATGGATCATTATTGAACAAGATACGTCCTGAGGTGTATTAAATAAAACATAAAATAAAACAACGTACCTTCATAAACAAAACTAGGAATATATTTACTGAAAGAAAATAAATCCTAGTTTATTTTATATAAATTCCTGAAGCACCAATCAGAAGTTACAAAAAAAACATATCAAATAATTTAATACAAAAATTTACAAATCTTTCTATACTTCTTCTTCTTGTAGTTCCTATCCGTTTCGGATGCTGACGACCATCATGCAATCTGTACTTTGCACACTGCTGCTCTAAAAAGATTTGTGGTTGTTGTGTTGAACAATGTGCGTAGATTCTTCAGCCAGGAAATCTTTCGCCTTCCTGGTCCTCGTTTTCCCTCCCCTTTTTCTTACAAGATTAGTTGCAGTAGTCCATGCCTTTCGCTGTTTCTCATGATGTGACCGAAGTATTCGATTTTGGCTGCTTTTATTGTGGTTAACAGCTCTTTTTCTTTTTGCATTCACAGCAAAACACCCTCATTAGTAACGTGGTCGGTATCAGATACCTTCAGGATTCGACGATCAAGGCACATCTCAAAAGCCTCAATTTTCTTGCAGGTGGCGTCTGTGAGAGTCCACAACTCAACTCCGTACAACAGTATAGGAAAGATATAACATCGCAGTAACCTGACTTTTATGGGCAATGATAAATCATGACATTTGAATAACAGCCATTTTTTGAAATGCAGATCTTGCTTTCCCTATCATACATTTAATTTCTATGGAATTGTCCGTTTTCATTGACGTTCGTACTAAGGTAGGTGTATGTTTTTACTCTTTCTATTTGTTGACCGCTCACACTGATTCGCCCAAATTGCTGTTCCTTCTTAGAGATGATCATACATTTTGTTTCCTTAGTGTTTAGTGAAAGTCCGTATCTCTGTCTGACTTCTGTGATTCTGTTCATGAATTCCTGGAGGGATTCAGAACTCTCAGCGAATACCACCGTGTCGTCTGCGTATCTTATGTTATTGATACATTATCCTTTAATTCTAATTCCGGCTTCAACATCATCCACTGCTTCTTGAAAGATTTGTTCAGAGTAGATGTTAAACAGCAGTGGTGATAATATACATCCCTGACGAACCCCACGTTTGACTTTGATACCGTCTGATTCTCCTGCCTCTGTCCGGAGAGTTGATATTTGGTTCCAGTACAGATTGCTGATAATTCTTAAATCACAGGTGTTTATTCCAATATTGGTTATTCCAATATTGGTGTTTATTATTCTATACTAACGAAGTAAATTACAAGGTTGTTCGTTATAACTATATCTTGAACCTTTTAGTCGCTTGTTAATGACCAGGAAAAAAAATTATCGGATAATTTCTTGCCTGGTCACCCGACACAAAAAAAATAAACTAATATGAAAAATGTACAACTATGCTTAACATGAGCATCAAGTTAGCTAAACACCTATCACAAATCGATTCGAAAGTAGGTGGATAATTTGCCGCTAATTAGTCGTTAATTAGTTGTGAAAATACCGATTTTGTCGTTTCTTTTTTTTTATTTTTTTAGGTGCTTTGCTAACTTGATATAAAGTTAGCAAAGCACACCTCCGAAAAATGACTTTAGAGCGTTCGTAGGAGAATCGGAATAGGATTAGTTTTTGCCGCTAATTAGTCGCTAATTAGTTGTGAAAAAATTAATTTTCTAAATTAATTTTTTTTTTTGTTTTTTTGGGTGCTTTGCTAACTTGATATAAAGTTGGCAAAGCACGCTTCCATAAAATTATTTTAGGGATTTCGTAAAAGAATGAAAATAGAATGAGAATTTGCCGCTAATTAGTCGCTAATTAGTTGTGAAGAAATGAATTTTCTAAATTAATTTTTTTTTGTTTTTTTGGGTGCTTTGCTAACTCGATATAAAGTTGGCGAAGCACGCCGCTATAAAATGATTTCAGAGTTTTCGTAAGGGAATGAGAATAAAATGAGAATTTGCCGCTAATTAGTCGCTAATTATTTGTAAAGGAATTTTATTCACAAAAAATTTTTTTTTGTTTTTCACGGTGCTCCGCTTACTCGATATAAAGTTGGCAAAGCACGACTCCATACAATCATTCTAGGGTTTCCGGAGAAGAATATCAATGGAATAAGAATTCTTTGCTAATTAGTCGTGCATTAGTTGTGAACACACCAATTTTGTCGTTTTTTTTGTTTTTGACGGTTCTTTGCTGACTTGATATAAAGTTCGCAAAGCACGCATCCATAAAATGATTTAGGTTTTTTTGTAGTAGCATGAAAATAGGATCAGAATTTGCCGCTAATTAGACGCCAATTAGTTGTGAACAAATTGATTTTCTAAATTAATTTTGTTTTTGTTTTTTTGGGTGCTGTGTTAACTTGATACAAAGTTGGCAAGCACACCTCCGAAAAATCATTTTAGGGTTATCGTAAAAGAATGGAAATAGAAAAAAAATTTGCCGCTAATTAGTCGTGAATAAGTTGTAAGAATACCGATTTTGTCGTTTGTTTATTTTTTTTTAATTTTTAGGTGCTCTGCTAAATTGATATAAGGTTAGCAAAGCACAACTCCAAAAAATGACTTTCGAGCGTTCGTAGAAGAATGGGAATAGAATGAGAATTTGCCGCTAATTAGTCGCTAATTAATTGTAAAGAAATTAATTTTTTTAATTAATTTTTTTTTGTTTTTTTGGGTGCTTTGGTAACTTGATATAAAGTTGGCAAAGCACGCTTCCATAAAATGATTTTAGGGATTTCGTGAAAGAATAAAAATAGAATGAGAATTTGCCGCTAATTAGTCGCTAATTAGTTGTGAAGGAATGAATTTTCTAAATGAATTTTTTTTTTGTTTTTTAGGTGCTTTGGTAACTTGATATAAAGTTGGCAAAGCACGCTTCCATAAAATGATTTTAGGGATTTCGTGAAAGAATAAAAATTGAATGAGAATTTGTCGCTAATTAGTCGCTAATTAGTTGTGAAGAAATGAATTTTCTAAATTAATTTTTTTTTTGTTTTTTTGGCTGCATTGCTAACTCGATATAAAGTTGGCGAAGCACGCCGCTATAAAATGATTTCAGAGTTTTTGTAGGGGAATGAGAATAAAATGAGAATTTGCCGCTGATTAGTCGCTAATTATTTGTGAAGGAATTTTATTCAGAAAATTTTTTTTTTGTTTTTCAGGGTGCTCCGCTTACTCGATATAAAGTTGGCAGAGCACGACTCCATACAATCATTTTAGGGTTTCCGTAGAAGAATAGCAATGTAATAAGAATTCTTTGCTAATTAGTCGTGCATTAGTTGTGAGAATACCAATTTTGTCGTTTTTTCGTTTTTCGACGGTTCTTTGCTGACTTGATATAAAGTTCGCAAAGCATGCATCCATAAAATGATTTGGGTTTTTATGAAAAAGCATGGAAATAGGATCAGAATTTGCCGCTAATTAGTCGCTACTTAGTTGTGAAGAAATTATTTTTCTAAATTAATTTTTTTTTGTTTTTTCGGGTGCTTTGCTAACTTGATATAAAGTTGGCAAGCACACCTCCGAAAAATCATTTTAGGGTTTTCGTAGAAGAATAGGAATAGAAAAAAAATTTGCCGCTAATTAGTCGTGAATTAGTTGTGAGAATACCGATTTTGTCGTTTATTTTTATTTTTTATTTTTTTAGGTGCTTTGCTAACTTGATATAAGGTTAGCAAAGAACACCTGCAAAAAATGACTTTCGAGCGTTCGTAGAAAAATGGGAATAGAATGAGAATTTGCCGCTAATTAGTCACTAATTAGTTCTGAAAAAAATAATTTTTTTAATTAATTTTTTTTTTGTTTTTTTGGGTGTTTTGCTATCTTGATATAAAGTTGGCAAAGCACGCCTCAATCAAATGATTTAAGGGTTTTCGTGAAAAAAAGAGAATAGAATGAGAATTTGCCGCTAATTAGTCGCTAATTAGTTGTGAAAAAATGAATTTTCTAAATGAATTTTTTTTCGTTTTTTTGGATGCTTTGCTAACTTGACATAAAGTTGGCAAAGCACGCCCCCATGAAATGATTTTATGGGTTTCGTAAAAGAATGAAAATACAATATGAATTTGCCGCTAATTAGTCGCTAATTAGTTGTGAAGAAATGAATTTTCTAAATTAATTTTTTTTTTGTTTTTTTGGCTGCTTTGCTAACTCGATATAAAGTTGGCAAGCACACCTCCGAAAAATCATTTTAGGGTTTTCGTAGAAGAATAGTAATAGAAAAAAAATTTGCCGCTAATTAGTCGTGAATTAGTTGTGAGAATACCGATTTTGTCGTTTATTTTTATTTTTTATTTTTTTAGGTGCTTTGCTAACTTGATATAAGCTTAGCAAAGCACACCTGCAAAAAATGACTTTCGAGCGTTCGTAGAAAAATGGGAATAGAATGAGAATTTGCCGCTAATTAGTCACTAATTAGTTCTGAAAAAAATAATTTTTGAAAGAAATAACTTTGAAAACACGGAAAGAAATAAATTGTCGAACTCTGTGAAATCAGACTCACAGCTAGGCCTTTGACGAAGCAAACTGTCTCAAGGAAACGATGCGACTAAGAAGAATGCATTCTTCTTAGGTGCAACCAATGGTTAGCTTTTCCGGCTTGGTCCTCAGGGAGCAGCGGGCTCACTGGGTCGTTGACCATGCATTTTCAGAGATACATACAAAAGAATAATCCAGAATTTCCGTTCGGGATAGTCAGATATAATCCTACACGTAAAATAGTTCAGAGAATCATCCATTCGTGTCCTTCCAAGGACTCGTATGACTACTATATTGAGTAGAGACAATGTCTACAACTTTATTTTGTTGTAAACAACTATTTTCTTATACTAAACATCAGTCAACTAAAATTTTTTTTGAACCATTTCGTGTTTTTTTAAAAAATACAACACAATATCAGAGAAAATAAAAGTTTTTAACTTTTTATTGTCAAAAATGGTAAATTGTTTATAATGAAATACGTTCCACTAAATTTCATTTATAACTATTTTGTTATTTTACTCTTTGTTTTTCCTTGGGACTTTGAGATTAGATTGGAAATTACACATAATAAGAATTTGGTGGTCGATGACCATCGAAGTCAAAATCTATTCATTTTTAAAAATTACTACTGTAGAATAACTTTTATATATGAGTGGTAAAAAGGCGGGCGGTCGGGCAAACTTTATATGAAGTCAGCAAAGAACCGTAAAAAACAAAAAAACAACGACAAAATTGGTATTCTCACAACTATTGCACGACTAATTAGCGACAAATTCTTATTCTATTCATATTCTTTTACGAAAACCCTGAAAAGATTGTATCAGGGCGTGCTTTACCAACTTTATATCGAGTAAGCGAAGCACCGTAAAAAACAAAACAAAAAATGTTCTGAATGAAGTTCCTTCGCAACTAATTAGCGGCAAAATCTCATTCTATTCTCATTTTTTTACGAAAACCCTTAAATCATTTTATTGAGGCGTGCTTTGCCAACTTTATATCAAGTTAGCAAAACACCCAAAAAAAAAAATTCATTTAGAAAATTCATTCCTTCACAACTAATTAGCGACTAATTAGCGGCAAATTCTCATTCTATTTTTATTCTTTTACAAAATACCTAAAATCATTTTATGGAAGCGTGCTTTGCCAACTTTATATCAAGTTAGCAAAGCACCCGAAAAAACAAAAAAAAATTAATTTAGAAAATTAATTTTTTCACAACTAATTAGCGACTAATTAGCGGCAAAAACTAATCCTATTCCCATTCTCCTACGAAAGCTCTGAAGTCATTTTTTGAACGTGTACTTTACTAACTTTACATCGAGTTAGCGGAGCACCTGAAACAACAAAAATAATATCAAAAAAATTGCTAAAAAAATTCGTCCACAACTAATTAGCGACTAATAAGCGACAAATTCTCATCCTATTTCCATGCTTTTACGAAAAAACTTAAATCATTTTAAAGATGCGTGCTTTGCCTACTTAATGTTGAGTAAGCGAAGCACCGTAAAAACCAAAAAAAAAACAGAATTTATGGATGAAATACCTTCACAACTAATTAGCGATTAATTAGCGGCAAATTCTGATTCTATTTTCATTCTTTTACGAAAACACTAAAATCATTTTAGGGAGGCGTGCTTCGCCAACTTTATATCAAGTTAGCGAAGCACCCAAAAAAACAAAAAAAAAATTAATTTAGAAAATTCATTTCTTCACAACTAAGTAGCGACTAATTAGCGGCAAATTCATATTATATTTTCATTCTTTTACGAAACCCATAAAATCATTTTATGGGGGCGTGCTTTGCCAACTTTATATCAAGTTAGCAAAGCATCCAAAAAAACGAAAAAAGAATTCATTTAGAAAATTCATTTTTTCACAACTAATTAGCGACTAATTAGCGGCAAATTCTCATTCTATTCTCATTTTTTTACGAAAACCCTTAAATCATTTGATAGAGGATTCTGTATCGAGCATCGAAACAAAACGGACGTGTTGGCTCTCCGTGTTTACAAAGAGTTTTTCAGTGCTGCAAATAAATTTATTAATAAACAATTGAAATAGATAAGACACATCATTATCGAAAGCGATAAAATACCAATTAGTGATAAAGTGATCAGTCAATGAAATGAAAAAAATTACCAGATTGTCGATAGTCTGAGTAAGTAGTTAATTTTTATTTGCTAATTGTTTTTGTTAAATCATTTAAAATTTCTGAATAGAGATTCCATATAAAACTGTGCTCGTGACTCAGTGTAAAATGGAAATTCAAGTAGAAACACAATAAAATGTTTCCACAACCAGATTTATACCAATCGCAAAATGAAGCGATATCATTACAGCAGGATAATGTGCTGTTTCAAGAAAACTATCAACGTTCACAAAATGAACAAATGCTATTTAGCAGTTGGAAATTATCTGAGGCCGAGAAGAACAAGGCCTTGGAAGCAACTCGTCAACTACAAAACCAGCTAATTAACATGCAAAAAATGTTTGATGAATTAAATGAAAAATATACACTGCTCGAGAAAAAACTGTCTAACAATATCGATAAACAGACGGTTGAGTATCATACAGACGAAGATGATCTTGCACAGGAAACAGAGTGGATTCGTGCGAAAAACAGGAAAAAGAGGAAAATGGACACTTCCCTAACACCACCACGAGAAGAATATAACAACACAAAAAGTCCTGAAAAACCTAAAATAATTGAGAAACCCCCACCGATTATAGTAGAAGGGGAGAACAACTTTAACGATCTTCATGCTATGGTACTTAGCTACCAAAATTCTCAAATAAAAGTCATCAACGACAAAACTATAAAAATTAATGTACAAAAAGAGGAAGATTTTAAACTGCTTACCGCAGCATTAAATGATAAGAAATATTCATGGCATTCCTATGAAAACAAGCAAAATAGGCCCATTAAAGTAATGGCCACTGGATTACATCATTCTGTAAAGCCTAATAATATTGTCCAAGAAATGAGGAGACGTGGCTATAAGCTCATCGAAGCTACACCCAAGCTAAAGTATAATACTAAACAACCTCTTAATATGTTCATGTTATCATTCAGACACGATGAAAATATCGATAAAATATTCGGAATTTCTGATATATTACAAGTTAGAGTTCAGATTTTGCCGTTAAGAAAATCCAGACTCGTGCCTCAATGCAAAAAATGCCAAGCTTTTGGTCATACGCAAAAATATTGCGCAAAGCAACCACGATGTGTTAGATGTACCGGAAAGCACCTGACTATCGATTGTGATAAACCTAAAAATGCCCAACCAAAATGTGTCCACTGTGGAGAAAGTCATCCTGCAAACTACAGAGGATGCATGGTAGCAAAAGAAATGCAGAAGTTAAAAGACAATCGAAATAAGAGAACTACAATACCTAAACAACCACAAAGGGTGCAGCAGCAGAATCCGATATACAAAACCAACGAAAACAAAAAAACCTACAGCCAAGCTGCTAGAGGTAATATAGAAATTGAAAGTACTAACCCAAAACACAGCTCTAACATTGAGAGCACTCTCCAACAAATACTGGAAACACTGACCAAAATGGATGAGCGTATTACTAGATTAGAATATAGCACCAAAGGAGCTATTCCTAAGAATTTTAATGTCAGATAGTCTGAGGATAATGGAATGGAATGCAAATGGACTACTGCAGCATCAACAAGAACTGCAGACTGTCCTAGACATTGAAAAAATAGACATTTGTCTCATTTCTGAAACACACTTTACAAATGAAACCTACATTCATTTTAAAGGATTTAAAGTATACCATACCTTACATCCGGATAATACAGCCAGAGGTGGTAGTGCTATCATAATAAAAGAAACAATTAGACATCATCAAGAAATATGCTACAAAACAGAAATGTTCCAAGCTACTTCAGTATGTGTTAAAACAAAATCTTTTGAGCTTATCGTTACCGCTGTCTACTCTCCACCAAAACATAACCTCAAAAAAGATCAATATCTAGAATTTTTGAATAGACATGGCAAAAGATTTATAATTGGTGGTGATTTTAATGCCAAGCACACCCATTGGGGTTCTAGGATAATTACAACAAAGGGGAAGGAACTCTTGCAGGCAGTTAAGCAATTAAAATGTGAAACACTTTCAACAGGTAAACCGACTTATTGGCCTACTGATTCCAACAAAATTCCAGACCTGATTGATTTTTTTATAACTAGAAATATTTCTGTTAATTATTTACATATTGAAGAAGCTTGGGACATGAACTCCGATCATTCACCCATCCTTCTCACAGTTA
This sequence comes from Diabrotica virgifera virgifera, assembly GCF_917563875.1. Lineage (NCBI taxonomy): Eukaryota > Metazoa > Arthropoda > Insecta > Coleoptera > Chrysomelidae > Diabrotica > Diabrotica virgifera. The sequence continues at coordinate 96,813,385 of NC_065447.1, forward strand.
GCGATACTGTTATTCAAAGCCAGCCACCTCCTAAACTGACTAATAGACTAACAGATTGGCGGAGTTTTCAGCTTCACTTAGAAGAAACAATCAATCTCAAAGTTTCACTAAAAACTAGATATGAACTTGATGAAGAAACGGAATGTTTTGTTAAACAAGTTCAACAAGCCGCTTGGAATAACTCACCTGAACTGATTCATAGAGTTAAAGGTAATAATTACCCTAAAGAAATTAGAAAGCTAATCGAAGAAAAAAGAAAACTCAGAAGGATCTGGCAACGCTCTAGAGCTCCATCTGATAAAACAAAACTAAATAATGCTACACAACAGCTTAAAAGAGAAATTAAAAAAAATAAAAACGAATCAATTAGTAACTATCTAAGAGAATTGACAAATGATAGCACAACTGATTATTCCCTCTGGAGAGCCACTAAGAAATTAAAACGACCGATAATGCAAAATTCCCCACTAAGAAATACAGATGGAAGCTGGGCAAAAAGCAATTTAGAGAAGGCTAATAAATTTGCTGAATATCTCGAGGAAACATTCCAGCCAAATGAAGGTGATAACACACTGCAATGGGAAAATGCCACACAGGAAGAAGGTGAAATTAAACTAGTCACCCCAAAAGAAGTGGCCGACGAAATTAAATCAAACATCAATCCCAGGAAAGCACCTGGGTTTGACTTAATTACTGGGGAAATCTTAAAACAACTTCCTAGAAAAGCCATAGTAAAACTGACATATCTCATAAATGCCTCGTTCAGATTAAGATATATTCCCAAGATATGGAAAGTGGCTGAGGTCATAATGATCCTTAAACCTGGAAAACAACCAAATACAGTATCATCGTACAGACCGATTTCATTGCTACCCGTAATTTCAAAGCTGTACGAGAAACTTTTGCTGAAAAGGTTGAAACCTCTCATAGATGCTAAGGCTCTAATTCCATCACACCAGTTTGGGTTTCGAGAAAGTCATTCAACTATCGACCAAGTCCATAGAATAACGGATATAATAGAGAGGTCGCTAGAAGGAAAGAAAGTTTGCTCAGCTGTCTTCCTCGACGTAGCGCAAGCTTTTGATAAGGTATGGCACGAAGGACTTAAGTACAAATTAAGCAGGATTTTGCCAAGACAATACAGAGAATTATTGGAATCTTATATATCAGAGAGAGTTTTTAGGGTTAAGCAAGAAGAAGCCTACTCGGAACTAAAGGAAATCAATGCAGGAGTACCACAAGGTAGTGTGATAGGACCGGTCCTATACCTATTATACACTAGTGATATCCCTGAAGTACAACATAATACAATAGCTACCTTTGCTGATGACACTGCCGTCTTAGCCGTAGGTGAAGACCATGAAGAAGCAGCAAGAAAATTACAAATATCTCTTAACAGACTTAACGAGTGGACTAAACGCTGGCGAATTAAATTAAACGAAATGAAGTCAGTGCATATAAATTTTACAAACAAGAAAAATCAATACATTCCTGTTAACTTAAATAATACTCAGATACCATATGCCGACACCGCAAAGTATTTGGGTATTACACTAGACGCTAGGCTACGCTGGAAGGCCCATGTTAAAAAGAAACGAGAACAGCTTAACATGAAGTATAAAAAAATGTATTGGCTATTGGGAAGACAATCCACTCTCTCAATCTACAATAAAATACTTTTGTATAAACAGATTATAAAACCTATATGGACATATGGCATCCAACTATGGGGCTGCGCTAGTAATACAAATTTAATTATCATTCAACGATTCCAAAACAAAGTGCTAAGGAGCATTGTCAACGCTCCATGGTACTATAGGAACAGTGATCTCCATAGGGACCTAGACATGGATACTGTTAACAAGACCATAGAAAAATTTGCCAAGAGTCACGAACAACGACTTCTTCAACACGTCAATGTTGAGGCCATCCAGCTCCTCGACAACACGGATCTAGGTAGAAGACTCAAGAGGAAGAAACCCTTCGAGTTAGTTAAGTGAAAAATAGTGCACGGTGCAAGTGATGGTACAAGTTAAAATTTGTGCAATATATTAACAGAACCTAGGGGGTACTATCGAGTTTGTCCTTAGTCTTAAGTTTTTTAGTAGTAATTTAGGTTAGAAATAAGTTGCTCATTGATCACATTATTTGATCAGATTGTAATGTTCTTAAGCATCTTATTGGTGTTTAATAAATAAAAAAAAAAAAAAAAAAAAATTGATTGAGGCGTGCTTTGCCAACTTTATATCAAGTTAGCAAAACACCAAAAAAAACAAAAAAAAATTAATTAAAAAAATTATTTTTTTCAGAACTAATTAGCGACTAATTAGCGGCAAATTCTCATTCTATTCCCATTCTTCTACGAACGCTCGAAAGCCATTTTTTGCAGGTGTGCTTTGCTAACCTTATATCAAGTTAGCAAAGCACCTAAAAATAAAAAATAAAAAATAAACGACAAAATCGGTATTCTCACAACTAATTCACGACTAATTAGCGGCAAATTTTTTTTCTATTCCTATTCTTCTACGAAAACCCTAAAATGATTTTTCGGAGGTGTGCTTGCCAACTTTATATCAAGTTAGCAAAGAACCCGAAAAAACAAAAAAAAATTAATTTAGAAAATTAATTTCTTCACAACTAATTAGCGACTAATTAGCGGCAAATTCTGATCCTATTTCCATGCTTCTTAAAAAAAACCTAAATCATTTTATGGATGCATGCTTTGCGAACTTTATATCAAGTCAGCAAAGAACCGTCAAAAACGAAAAAACGACAAAATTGGTATTCTCACAACTAATGCACGACTAATTAGCAAAGAATTCTTATTCCATTGCTATTCTTCTACGGAAACCCTAAAATGATTGTATGGAGTCGTGCTTTGCCAACTTTATATCGAGTAAGCGGAGCATCGTGAAAAACAAAAAAAAAATTTTTCTGAATAAAATTCCTTCACAAATAATTAGCGACTAATTAGCGGCAAATTCTCATTTTATTCTCATTCCCTTACGAAAACTCTGAAATCATTTTATAGCGGCGTGCTTCGCCAACTTTATATCGAGTTAGCAAAGCACCCAAAAAAACAAAAAAAAAAATTAATTTAGAAAATTCATTTCTTCACAACTAATTAGCGACTAATTAGCGGCAAATTCTCATTCTATTTTCATTCTTTTACGAAATCCCTAAAATCATTTTATGGAAGCGTGCTTTGCCAACTTTATATCAAGTTAGCAAAGCACCCAAAAAAACAAAAAAAAAATTAATTTAGAAAATTAATTTTTTCACAACTAATTAGCGACTAATTAGCGGCAAAAACTAATCCTATTCCGATTCTCCTACGAACGCTCTAAAGTCATTTTTCGGAGGTGTGCTTTGCTAACTTTATATCAAGTTAGCAAAGCACCTAAAAAAATAAAAAAAAAAGAAACGACAAAATCGGTATTTTCACAACTAATTAACGACTAATTAGCGGCAAATTATCCACCTACTTTCGAATCGATTTGTGATAGGTGTTTAGCTAACTTGATGCTCATATGCTTAACGCATCTCGGGCCCAGAACAGCTATAAATATTTAAAAGAATTTGTAATTGAGTTCATATGAAATTCCAAACTAGTTCTTAAGATTTAAACACTATGTACATAACTTTGATATCGCCATATTCCAAACAAAAAAATGTGAACTCGTCCAACCATAAAAACGTGCTCACTCCGGAACTAGACCATTGAGTCCATATTCATTTTAATAACCCAAATCCAACGGAACGTCCTCCTCGGTATAGGGACGACGGGAATAAACAAAACCAAAAATTTGACATCCAGAACAATGAAAAGCTTTAGATACCGGTACCAGGTAGTCCAGAAAAATATATTAGTATGAAATACTAATCTTTGGCAACTTAACAGGCCATCCAGAAATCCTTAATCGTAAGGGTTTATCTTAGACTACCTTCATCAGTAGCATCCCGAGGATTAGGCAATTTAAACTTTAATTCATCCTCAAAAGATAGGGCACACGCCCTAATCTGATTGGCGATTGCTCTAAAAGAAAACGAAAGACAAAAAATTACTTAATGAAGGAAAAAACGAAGCTGGAAATAGGTACTTACAATCGCTTTTGAGCAGCTAACTTAGGCTGAACAACTAAAGATCCGAATAAAATTGTTTAAAATATTTTATTTCGATCTATTAACGGAACCAGTTAATCGACGAAAATTGGCCGTGCCTACTATGACGACAACGCGTAAATAAAATTTGAAAATGTGAGAAATATATTGAGAAGTTTGAAATTAAACTTAAACACAAATTACACATGTTACATTAATGTTAACATTAATTGTAACACACTTCCAAAACCCCCGAAAAAAGAATTTTGCAGCTTGCGAAATTTTTTTTATAGGACATTTACTTCTCTAAAACACACAACCGTAAGTTTAATAACTGGTCAAAGACCATGGCACTATCCAAGTTACTCAAAATGAAACTTAAATTTAATAAAAAAAAGCCAACAATAATACTCAGTCTTGTAAGAGAAGGTAAGGTGATCTTATCAAACCGCACTTATACAAACACTGACATACCCAACAGACGCACAAACTCATCACCCATATAATGATCCACTATCTACATGTCACAGCATATCAAAATCTCAACGTATTTAAACTTCAACCTATCTCAAACTCAACATATTTTAAAAACTACATATGATCACATCTACATATGTCTCAACCTCAATATATCTCAAAAGACAGAAACCAATTTCAAACTGAACGCAACCTTCGCTCTTCTTAAATAGAGGTAACAATTTACCACTAAACCAAACCATGTTTACAATAGGAACGGATCAAGGAAACTTGTTGAACCAAGCAAATCCGGTAAACTCTCCCCTCACACATCAAAAGAAAGAACTATAGAGAACAAAAGGAAATAAAAAAAATTTCACAACTACCATCAATTGAAAACTCTGCACAAACACCCTAAAGCCAATGGAACCATATTAATGTTAAACATACAAGTCGCTGGCGAGTGGTATTCGCATTACCACCCTAACCCTTCTTAGTCTAACACTGGATACTGGAACCACAGACATATGACGCTCAATACAGGAGTGACCACAAATGAGGGGCGGTTTGAAAGTTCAAACATAATTTTCTCCCTCTATCACGCATAGCTACTACTAGGCTAACTTCGACACTACGAGGAAACAACCAGCGAACCTACTCATCCTAGTATACACCAAGGAAGCACAAAACATAACAATATAAATCAAATATAAGCTTACCAACACAAACATTCTTACTAAAAAAAATTAAACCCAGATATTAAATTTTACTGAATATACAAAAGGGGACTAATAAACTACAACGTCACAATCAGTACTATAAAACGTCAAAATCGGTAAATAGCCCAGTAAATGAACGTGAAATTCGTCGATACCGTGTGATTTTCAGGTGCAACTCCGAATTGCATGAAAATTTGGATTTAGGTTCTACTTACCCTCCACTTCGAAGTTGAAATTGTGCCGTTGGTTGCTTTTACTTTGGGGGATGACAGTCACCCCTTCTAGGGGGTGAAAAAACATACGTTCAAGATAAGACAGGAAATGGATAAATTGACTGATTTTAAGCAAGTTTTGTTCTATAGAGTTTTTTACGTAAGTCAATACTTTTCGAGTTATTTGCCATTGAAAATGTTGATTTTTCGACAAAAAAACCACGTTTTCAGACGGTTTTCCGCAAATAACTCAAAAAGTAAATATTTTATCGAAAAAATTTCCTTAGCAAAAGTGTAGCTTATAAAAAACCCAAAAAAATGGTGTACCAGTCAAGTCAACCAATCAAACAAAAACAGAGTTGTAGCTCATGAAAAATACGTTCTTATTCGTCTAATTCCAAATCGAATAATTTAAGGTGAAATCACCGAAAAATTAAGCACTTTTCGGGAAAAACCCATTTAAAGTTTTTTAAAGTGTTAATAAAAAGCTTTGTTTTAATTGTTAACAGAAGTTTTAGCATTAAAAATAAGCCAGTTACGCTCAAAATAAAGTTGGCGCTCTTTTTTTTTTGTAAAAAATCATGAAAATCTCGCCGTGTTTAGCTCCCCAAATGAAATTAATCGCTACCGCTTTACAAACAAATTACTTACCTATCTATTTTTTATATGATCTGTCAGTCTTACCGGCTTAAAGTGTTTATTTTTGAAAGAGTTATAATTTAGAAAGCTTGAATGGGTCACTAACACGAGTGTATGCAAATTTTGAACAGCAATATCTTAACCAATTTTTGTCTAATATTTTTAGAAGGGTAATAAACGGCACAACCAACTCCATGTTCCGATTTCGATCCATCAGTATAAATTTTTCCATACTCCTCCCACTTAACTGTACATTCCCGATAATGTTCTTTTTGTATAATATCACTGTTTTGACACAAGTATCTAACATTAATATGAGTCTTTACTGGATATAGAAACATTTCATAGGGATAATTCCATAAAGGGATACCATTGGATTGATAAAGTTGTTCATATCTGTGTACATTGGTAATAAAACTTTCAACTAATAACGGTGTTTTTTTCTTCTCCCAATATTTAGATGTCAAAACCATACTGGCTAAACTGGATATTTTAGCCAATACCTTAGATTTCTGACAACTTAAGTTTAACACGAATTTTTCAGACAAAAATCTTCTACGCAGGTTCAGTGGTGGTTCACATGTTTCAGCTTCCATGACGTCTATAGGCGTACTTCCCAAGTATCCAATACTGAGTCGAAGATATTTGTTTTTTATTTGATCTATGTTTTTAAGATTTGATTCCGCTGCTGAATGGTAAAATAAAGGACCATAATCTAAAATAGATCTGACGAGTGTTTTATAAAACAGTAACATTATTTTTGGATCCCCTCCCCAGGAGGAATGACTGAAAGTTTTTAATAAATTTACACTATTTTCTGTTCTTTTGATTACATAATTTATTTGTTCTTTCCAATTTAATTTACAATCTAAAATTACTCCTAAAAATTTAGTAGAAGATTTGTAAGGAAATACATATTCTGATAACTTTATTTGAGAAGGACAACGAAATCTTTTTCTTGTAAAAGTAACTAATACTGATTTTTCTTCGGAAATTGATAAACCGTTATTGAAAGTCCAATTGTCTAAATTTTTTACTGCATAATTAAGTTGCTTATGGCCTATCTCAATGGATTTGTGACGAGTGTAAATAACAATATCATCGGCATATTGCAAAATAATTTTGTGGGATGTCAACAATTAAATCACTTGAGTAAATTAAATATAATATAGGACTTAATATACCACCTTGTGGCAGCCCCATAGATGTTTGTCTGCATTCAGAGAATGAGTTATTTTCTCTAAAAAATAGATTTCTGTTGTTGTATAGAATATATACGTGTTTAGCTAGACTTTGAGGAATTCCCATTTGACACATTTTTAAATATAATATATCTAATTTTACGTTGTCATATGCCCCTTTTATGTCTAAAAATAAAGCTGATGTTGACTGGTCATTGGAAAGTGATAGTTGAATATCTGTAACAATATTGGCCAGGTTTTCATATGCCGATTTTTTTTTTTTCGAAACCCGAATTGAGAATTATGAATAAGGTTATTAGATTCTAAAAAAAATTCTAGTCGTGATTTTATCATTCTTTCATATGTTTTTAAGACACATGATGATAAAGAAATGGCCCTATATGACGATGGTTGATTTTTTGGTTTTCCTGGCTTAAGTATGGGAACTAAAATATAGTTTTTCCATTGTGAAGGTATGTCGATTTTATTTAACCAAATATCGTTTAGTAGATTTAGAAGCAAAATTTTTCCTGGTTTAGAAAGATTAAACAACATAGAATAATGCATATTATCAAAACCTGGAGCTGTATTGGCAGACTTTTTAAATGCCATATCTAATTCTTGTTTTGAAAACTGATTGGTGAGATAATTGACACTACTATGGTGATCTGTCACCCCTGGACAGTCAAGAAAGATTGGATCAGGTGATACATATGGAGGAGTTAAAATGTTATGAAATCCCGCTAGCCATTCTTCTTGATCTGATTGAGCTTGATTAGAGATTTTGCGATTTTTAAAGTTATTTACCTTTTTCCATATAGTCTTAAGAGGTACTGATCTATTGAGAGATTTACAATAATTTATCCAGCTATCTTTTTTAGTTTGCTTAAAAGTTTTTTTTGCTATAGCATCAGTTCTTTTATATTCTAACAAATTATCTAATGTAGGATTATTCATATATTTATGAAAACTATTTTTTCGTTTCTGTACTAAATACTGGCATTTTTCATTCCACCATTGTTTATTTTTATTTGAACATTGATTAGATTTAAATTTAGGTATAGAAAGGTTTGCTGTGGTTTCTACAATTTGTATAAAAGAATTGTAATCACCAACTACTGTTTTACTAAACTGTTCATGAGACTCCATATAATATAGATCCCAGTTAGCCTTTTTAATATTCCATTTTCTACAAGATAATGATTTATTAATTTTGGGAGACATATATATATTTGTGTAATGCATGGAATATGATCAGACCCGTAAAGATCCTTTAATGTTTGCCAATGTAGTAGCTGTTCCATCGTTTAGATATACAAGATTATTTTGATCTAGGGCTTTCATAAGTGTTATGCCGTAGCAGTCTGTGTTTGGCCCACCCCAAGCAATATTATGCGAATTAAAATCTCCTGTAAAGATTACAGGTGGCTAAAAAGAACTGAAGAATTTGTCCCAAATATGCAAAGAAATTTTAGTTTTTGGTGGAACGTATAGCGATACAATAGTAATATTTTTTTTTATCATTACATTTTACAATAATGGATGTTTGATTACAATTAGGTTGGGGAACAGAGATCGGTAGTTCCGTATACAAAAGTTTCGACTTAATAAGGATGGCCGTTCCACCACCACTGCGGTCTAAACGGTCATCCCTCACAATACTGTAGCCTGGAAGATTAAAATATTTATTGGATGTAAATCTAGTTTCTGACAAGCAAGCTATATCAATGTTTTTCTCATTTAACAAATATTGTAAGTTTTCTTTATTTGAGTTTGCCGATTTAAGATTCCATTGACAAAGAGTTATCTGATCCATGTTCAAAAAGGTTATTTAAACTAGCTTTAATAATATTTGTAATTTCGTTTTCTTGTATATCGAATTTATTTTTGCTCTTTATTATATTTATGGTTGATAAAACTATCTGAAAAATTAAGTTTGAAATTTCATTACCTTCGATTTCTGAATTATTTTCTTTTTCGATATTGGAAAGATATTGTTCTGTGCTCAAAATTCCTCCTTTTTTAAACGGAAGGTTAACTGAACTAACAATGGACTGGTGCTCTGACAATGTAGGATCGGGAGATAAAGGATACGATCTTTTACTTTTTTTTTGGAAAGCTGTTTAATTGTGCTTGAGAATATGAATGTGGATTTGATCGTTGAGAAATGGGTCGCGTATTGGACTGGTACGATATTGGTGGAAATGACTTGGACGATGTAGACGGTAGATGAACATTAACTGCATCTAATAATGAATTTTGTTCTAGATTTGAATTAACTATTTTATTATCAATTGTGGTTGTAGTTAAATGCTTAGATACTATATCAGCGTAACTTTTTTTAGGAACACTACTATTGGCATCCTTGAAGGAACAATTTGACTGTGACATAATTTGCTTAATTTTTTCTTGTCTGTTATATTCTGGGCATCTACTAAAATCGTTTGTAAAATGGTTTCCATTGCAAGAAAAACATTTTACTGTAACTTCTTCTGATGAGCAGGTTACTGTGTCATGATTCTGAGAGCATTTCAAGCATCTTATTTTAGAGCGACATTGTTTCCCAATATGTCCGTAACGATAACAATTATTACACATTACAACCCTTTGTTTATAAATTTCTACTTCGTAAAGCACCTTGTTTATTTCTACATACTTAGGTAGAGTTTGACTTTTGAAAGGAACCAAAATGGTACTTGTGGGTATTAATTCTATTTCGTTATTTGAATTTTTTATTTTTCGATTCATTCTTTTAACAAATTCAACTTCAAATTTACGATGAAAATCATAGGCCCTAATTTTATTTTTCAAATAATCAACTGGTAAATCTTTATCAATGTGTCTAATAATTCCCAAACGAAATATTAAAAATTTAGGAATGTATGCAGACAAATTTTTATTTTTTAAAATGTGTGATTTTATTAATATATTAGCACTTAAATAATCTTTCAACAATACCCGAATACGATTTTTCCCTATAGACTGTATTTGTTTTATTTTATTATCTAATTGCGGATATGATGTTAATATTATTTCTCCAATTTTTATTGCATTTAACTGCCCTGTATAATTATCCGTATTGTTTTCAATATAAATTTGAAAAGGAGCCGTATCCGTAGACTGATAAAAGAATGTTGTTTTACCTTTTTTATCGTTATCATTAGAAACCGATAAACTCGATGTTGGATTTAAACTAGAATCAACAAACTTTTCTTTCGATACAAACTGATTTTTATTGTTTTGGTCATTTGCATGTTTATTTATTAAAGGATAATCTATAACTAAATTTAAATTATTTGAACCACTTATCTGATTTGCAGGACCTATATTTTCTCCAGGATCTGGTTGAGGAGGGGGTTTCCCCTCACTATCCACCTCCATATAATTGCACTAGGAACTCACAATATCCTTATACTTCTAACTATATTAAATAATAATTAATATTACTACTACACTATTAATAATTGTTCTGTACTTTAACGATGTTCTCACCTACGCTGTTGAAGTACGACTGTGTAAAAAACTTTATAGAACAAAAGGTGCTTAAAATAAGTCAATTTATCCATTTCCGGTTTTATTTTAAACACGCGTTTTTCACACCCCGAGAAGGGGTAAATGTCACCCCCCAAGTAAAAGCAACAAACGGCACAAATTAAACTTTGAAGTGGAGGGTAAGTAGAACCTAAATCCAAATTTTCATGCAATTCGGAGTTGCCCCGGGAAATTGCACTCCAAAACGGTCATTTATTCGGCTAAAATGGTCTAAATCGAGAAAATAAACGTCAAAATCAATATGACAGATATAAACAAGCTTACATAAACCTAAAAATGCTCAGCTAAATAAGCTCATATATACCTGTTCACAATAATGTGATCGTCACTTACGCCAGGAGTCTTGCATCCGATACTTGTACTGACAAAATCACCTTAAAACTTGCATTATGCGCGTGCAGATAGGTCTTTCACTACCACTAATAGACACAATGCAAAATAGAATACAGAATAACCTCACAAGAACTTGATTATCACGTACACTAGGAGTCTTTCATCCGTTACAACTACGGACAAGATCACATTCAAAACTAAAATTATTTAAAAAAAAAAGAAACTATCTATGCGGATAGATCTTGCACTACCGACTAATAGACACCAACACTCTACACCATACTGAATATTCTTAATATCCAAAAATTTTATATCTTTTCCTACCTATACTTACTAAAACAAGTATTCTACTACCATGGTTTCGTACCAATCACAACCATCCTTATAATGCATCCACTATAATGACAGTCCAGTTCGCACAATGTAATTACTCTATCCGTTCATTCAAAAGAAAAACAGAATTAGAAAGGCATACCTCAAATGATTCATAACACAACATTCAAAGGTTAACTAAAAGGTACCTAAAATATAACAAATAAATGTGTTTAATTGTTGTTTATGATATAAATTAATCTAAGCGCCATCTACACGATAATTGTGAAAGTATCCGAAGTAAGAAATTAATATTTCATTAATAGAACGTTAAAATGGTTAGCAAAATCTTTAAAAAATCGATTACAATTTAATTACTTTTTTTGTTGTAAGAATTAAGCGACAACAGTTAAAAATTTAAAAATTACCGGTAAAAGTTGCATTCGTAATCCGCTAGGAGCGACACCAGCGAAGCTCAGAGCGTATACGGTCAATACGAACTGCAGTGCCTTAAAAATATTTTAAAGCACTAGTGCCTTGAAGTAGCATTTTTAACGCTCGTATGGAGTGCTAAAAATTGCATTTTTAACACGGTTGTAGAAAAAACATTTTATATAAAGCATCACATTCACAAACCATCCATACTCATAGACGTTTCACGTAAATTGTCAAGGTCAAGACAGCAAATTAGTTACCATTCCAATCCAGAGATGTCGCTGGCAGTCAATTCTCTTGTCATATTTAACAACTGACAGTTGACAATTAAATTAATTTGTTATTTACTTTTTATTTTACAGTTTGTGGCTTGATTATTTTATTATAGTGGTGTTACGTTTTTAATTAGATTTAATCACAATTTTAATCAATTGTATTAACCTCCTCTCCGTTTTTATGAGTAGAATTTTTAGTTTACATTGATCAACCCGTTGATCCCAGGTTGTGTTTCTCCACATTTAAAAAAATAATATAATAGATCCTGAAACAGTTTATTCCAATAGAAAAGTATGTCATCAACATTTCGGGCCTATATATTTTTGAAAGTTTGTAAAAGATTATAAGGTAATATTTATCTAAACAATTATCCTACAAGATTCTTTCAAAAATTTTCATTCAACTCAATATTACACATCAGTGCTTTCACGTGGCACATGGCAGTAGTGTTTAGCATTTTGAAAATAAATTGGAATATTTGAAGTTTTCAGTAAAATATTGAATAAAACATTGAATTGTCTTTATGTTGTTTTAATTTCCTGCGAAATTTCATCCAAAATCCAGCAAAATTTATAATATGAAATTCCCAGGTAACCAAAATTTAATTTGTTAATTTAGTTCCCATTCCAATCAAGAGATGGCGTTAATTCGATCCGAAAGAATAACATGGTCGTGAAACGTCTATGAGTGTGTATGGTTTGTGATCACATTAATAGTTAATTAGACTGACTATTATCGTGTTAACTCATGTAAGTATATAGAGTATAACATAAAGGTAGATATTAAATAATATACATAATTAAGAAAAGATGCATTGTAGGGAGATGTAGGAATACAGGAAGTGTTATCTTAAATTTACTCAACCTTTACCAAAACAATGCAATAAGTAACATAACGCTAAAGTGGATTCACAACTCAATACTAAATGAAACCACTTATGAACTACATTCCATACATCCTTACAACACAAAAGTCACAACTAATTTTGATTGGAATCAACGGATGACTCAGAGGAATCAGAGGACGACTCTGAGTCTACTCTACTTGTATCAGCCTTTAAATCCTTATTATGCCAACGAGATAAATTTTTACCATCTCTCGACTTCAATCCATAAATAACTGGAGACACTGCCTTACTAACCACACAAGGAATATACTTCTTATTCAGCTTCGCTGCAACAAAATCCACCTTACTAGACTGCGTAAAATTCCGTTTTCAAACAGCATCACCCACATGAAACTGTACATTTCGTTTTCGCAAATTGTACCTACGACTAGACCTGACATACGAATTATGAATTCGCTTCCTAGCATCACTAAATATTTTGGGCATTACTTGAACATCTTCAAGACGGCGAAAATTTATCCTCAATCTCAAATAAAGTATTAGCATTCTTACTAATTTTCCCAAACTAACTAACATCTATTGGCACATGACTAGCAAAATTCAAATTCAGGAGTCTGCTCAGTAACCTCATGTTTTGACAACCGAATTGCTTGGGCAATCTGATAAATATTCTTGTCCCAATCACGATGATTGTCGTGACAATTTATTTTTGTCTACAAGCTGTGTATGGTTAATTTGAGGATGAAAATTAGCGTTAAAGAATATCTTCTGAACTGAAGACCTTGACATCATTTTCTAAAGATAGATTTTTTTCTGCCCCCCCTTAACGAACTCCCGTAGGTTTAGAGCCAATATATGGTAGTATGGTAGTACCAGGGTTCTCCCTATATGATAATCTGACGCGCTCGAGTTACTGCAAAAATCCCCGCTTAGGCTCCCCTACCATAATTAGTTATCGAATTCCTAATCGACCCTTATTATTTTAAATGTAAATGCCATTTACTGTATTCAACACCCACAGAGAGGCTAATATACATATACAGTGACGACGTTTACGTTGGAATAAGAATAAATTACTCATTTTCTCGAGAATGGACGATTTTGGAGTAAAATCCCGACGCAGATAATATTTATTTTTAAATTATGATTTGTTAGCATATATATCATACTAATGACGTCATCCATCCGGGCGTGATGACGTAATCGATGATTTTTTTAAATGAGAGTAGTGGTCGTGTGACAGCTCATTTGAAATATTATTTAATTATCTATTCAGTAATTTAAACATGAAAATAATTATTTACACAGGTCCAAAAATTTTTTTCTTAAATGAATGGAGACAAAAAAGAAAAATGTATGTAATTCATTTAATTAAAAATAGATAAAAAATAAATTACTGTTCTCAGAAAACAAAACAAACTGTTAATTTTACAAATAAATATTGTTTGTTGCTTAAATTCCATGTTAAAGCTGCCACCCACCTGCCTCTTGTCAGCTTGAACAATAAATGCCAATAAATTTTAATTTAAGCGAAAAGCAATGTTTATTTGTAAAATCAACATTGTTTTCTGTTGTTTAAATAAATTAGATACATTCTGCTTTTTGTATCCATTTATTTATTCCAAAAACATTGTTTTGGACGCCTTGTATAAATAATTATGTTAATGTTGATATTATTAAATATATAATTAAATAACCTTTCAAATGAGCTAACACACGACCCATATTCTCATTAAAAAAAATCATCGATTACGCCATCATGCCTAGGGGGAGGACGTCATTATTATGATAGTGCGGCCGATATGTGAAACAACTGCACATTTTAATGATACAACCATATAATTTGGACCACATATAACACACATATAAAGGTTCAAATTTAGATATGAGGCCATCTCAGATTTTGCCTTTTACAAACATGGCGGGCATTCAAAATGGAGACTATGCATATGGGTTTAATAGTACCATAACTCTTGAACGAAAAGTCCGATTTTAACTAAATTTGGTATATAGGTTCTTTTTTTGATTTACAAGACGGATGTGGTGAACCAGAAGAATCGGTTTACGAGAAGTTGTGTTTTTACTGGTTGTTTATGTAAAAATATGTTTTTTTGTAAATTTTTTCCCTCTGTATATATTAATTTTTCAAAAAGGTAATACCGCAATTGAAAAGAGCGTAAAAATATTTTGTAGAAAACATTTTAAACTTTTTAGTTATGTTAACTACCATTTAAAAAATGCATAACATATCTTCACATGTACCTATGTGTGGCAGATTCGTGCAAATATTATAAGACTTATTGTGCATTTAATGGTAGAAGCATATAATTTGGACCACATATACTACACACATTAAGGTTTAAATTTAGATATAAGGCCATCTCATATTTTACCTTTTACAAAGATGGTGGGCATTCAAAATGGCGACTATACATATGTGACTAATAGCACGATAACTTTTGAACAAAAAGTCTGATTTCAACCAAATTCGGTATATAGGTTCTTTTTTGGATGTATTAGACCAAGGTCTTGAACTGGAAGAATCGATTTACCAGAAGTTGTGCTTTTCCTAATTTTTATGTAAAAAAATGTTGTTTTTTCTACCAATTCTTTCACCCTGTATATATTAATTTTTCAAAAAAGTAATACCGGCGTTGAAAAGAGCATAAAAATATTTTTTAGGAAATATTTTCAACTCTTTAGTTATGTTAATTACCAATTAATAAATGCATAACGTATCTTCACATGTACCTATGAACCAATGTGCGGCAGATTCGTGCAAATAATATAAGAATTATTGTGCACTTAATGGTAAAAGCATATAATTTGGACCACACACACTACACAAACAAATATTCAAATTTAGATATGAGGCCATCTTAGATTTTTTCTTTTACAAAAATGGCGGGCATTCAAAATGAATCTACCGCACATAGGTACATGTGAAGATACGTTATGCTTTTATTAAATGGTAATTAGCATAACTAAAAAGTTAAAAATCTTTCCTAAAAAATATTTTTACACTCTTTTCAATGGCAGTATTACCTTTTTGATAAATTAATATATACAGGGTGGAAGAATTGAAAAGAAAAACAACATATTTTTACATAAAAAAACAGTAAAAACACAACTTCTGGTAAACCGATTCTTCCGGTTCAAGACCTCGACCTAATGCATCAAAAAAGAACCTTGATTCCAAATTTTGCTGAAATCGGACTCTCCGTTCAAAAGTTATCGTGCTATTAGTCACATATGTACCTATAGCCGCCTTTTTGAATGCTCGCCATTTTTGTAAAGGGCAAAATCTGAGATGGCCTCATATCTATGTTTGAACTTTTTTATGTGTAGTATATGTGGTCAAAATTATATAGTTCTACCATTAAATGCACAATAATTCTTATAGTATTTGCCCGGATCTGCCACACATAGGTACATGTGAAGATACGTTACGCATTTATTAAATGGTAATTAACATAACTAAAAAGTTCAAAATATTTCCTAAAACATATTCTTACGCTCTTGTCAATGGTGGTATTACCATTTTGAAAAATTAATATATACAGGGTGAAAAAAATTAAAATAAATTATTTACATAATATAGAAGAGTTTTACAAAAAAACCAGGAAAAACACAACTTCTGGTAAACCGATTCTTCCAGTTCACGACATCGATCTTGTAAATCACAAAAAGAACCTATATACCAAATTTGGTTGAAATCGTACTTTTCATTCAAAATATATCGTTTTATTAGTCACATATGTAGAGTCGCCCATTTTGAATGGCCGCCATTTTTGTAAAAAGCAAAATCTGAGATGGCCTCATATCTAAATTTGAACCTTTATATGTGCAGTATATGTGGACCAAATTATATGATTGTATCATTAAATGTGCAATTCTTATAATATTTGCACGAAACTGCCGCACTATGATACCTATATATGCCAAAAAATTATAATTTAAAAATAAAAATCGACCTATTTCGGGATTTTACTCCAAAACAGCACATTCTCGACAAAATTAATTTAATCCAACCTATACGTCCTCACTGTAAGTGAATCTACTAATGTCATAAGAGTTAGCCCAATTTATGATATTTGACAACAGTGTATATTGCTTGTGTTTTAGGGGATCCTTTTTATTGGTTAGCCGACTACGGAACTTTTTTGTTTCGCAGTCCAATTGCAAGATTGTTATCCGGTATATGTTTTTGGATGCATAGTTTTGGATTTTTTTTTATGGGAACTTACATAATTCTAGCCAAACCAAGTTCCGAGGCAACAAGAGAACATATGGTGATAATGGGTTTCATGTTATATGTAAGTCAATAATATTATCAATCAACTATCGGCTCACTTGAAGAATTGTAGTGTATGCTTAGTAATTTTATATTTTATTCTTTTGAATTAAAAAAACTAATGCAAGAAATATTGTCTATTATAGAACTCTCAAAAAATAATTGTGTTATGCAAATTGGCAACGTGTTTTAAAATTTATCTGCTTCTGTATGGTATACCAGTGGCGTGCGGTGACATTTTCGGAAGAGGAAGCGATTCAATAAGGGTTTAACAAATATTTTCTTACGAGGGTCGAGATCAAAACATATACCTACTTAATAGGTGTATACCTAATGTATTACCTGTTAACTTATATCGACTAAAAACAAGAACTACAAAAAATTAGGTATAGTGTTTAACCCAGTCTGAGAGACATGCACACGCCTTGAGAATGAGATTCGGGTGATACAAATTCATTGAGGCAAGGAGGATTTACTCTTATAAGCGGGCGTCACTCCATCCCGCCCCAATGCTTCATACTATCCACTTCCCCTCCGATAGCACTCTGATGCGCTATATGGGCTCTCTATCAGCAAAGTGTTTATTATGTGGGAGTCCTGGATACAAGGACTCACAAACGAAATCCTACCCCGATCAATGCAGGTTAGTGGCTCTAGTGACTTAGTATATCGTATATCTAGTGACTTGTCATCGATCTGTACTGCTTGCTCAGGGTCGAGTCCCTGCTCCAGGCTTGGTTTCCTTAAACTTAAAAAGAAGAGTTCTATTCAAAATTGTTTTTATATTCCGATTTCGAATCACCTTCCATAACACACAACTTTCAACAATATGACACTTATTTACTTATACTTGAGTCCTATTCTCTTATAAACCAATGCAAATTTTTTGTCAATAGCATCGTCGTAAAATTTTGGATTTTCTGATAATTGTTTAATAAATGCACTCTTTTTCAATGGATAATAGGGCTAACTTGGAAAGTCTGTCTTCACTTGTAAAATTTATTGTAAAACTTTTGATGCGTTTTAATACTGAAAAACTTCGTTCAACTGATGCACTTGTAGCTGGGATAGTTAGTACCTATACTTAATTCACACAACTTGTCCACTTCACACAGAGACTGATTTAAACCAGTAGTATTCAAAAAATTCAACCGATTCCTAAGTATTTCTTTATCACTAATTTCAGGTGTTTTTTAAATGACATTTAACTGAGAATGCAAAGCTAGATTATCAAAAAAATCATAATTTAATCGTACTGAATTAAATAGGTACATACCTCGGTGGGAGATTTTAATGAATTATAATTAGACATATTAAAATTACATAATTCTACATATTTTATTTCTTTAAAATTTTCAAAGTGATAATTCATTTGTTGTAGAATATTATCAAAAATTTCGATGTATAATCGTCGATAGGTCTCTCTTTCGCCGACAATATCAATCATCATTATTTTTCTTTTAGGTTCGAAGCCCATATTTTCAGCTTTATCCCAAATATTTTTAAACAGCTCATTTGTTTAATCATCATAAGTCATCAAATTGTCTTATACAAAATGCAATGTCACTTGACTTCGTCTGTAAAATGTCGTAGGTACTATAAAATATCAGTAAAAGGAAAAATCTCAAAATGTCAAATAAAATATTAGTAAAAATATTAAGCAAAAAATTGAGATCGAGCCATTTTTACCTAAATACCTACCCCTTATAGCAGCAGTAACAGGCTCCGCAAGAAGCGGTCGGACGAGCGCTTCTACGCGTATCAAAATTCCCATGAAAGGAACATGACTAGCGAGTGAGGTTATTAAACCCTGACCAATTTTTGAACGGGGCAAATGCATGACAAGCAGCGATTTTGAGATGCGCTTCCGTCAGGACCGGACTGAATCGTTGAATTGTGTGCTTATTTGAGATCGTTCGTATGCGATCAAATTTTAATAATGTTTCAATGCCTATTAGTTACATAATAGATTACTTAGATTATGGAAACATTGTTGATAATTAAATACTAATTAATAATATATGTATTTTCTTATATGGAAGTATAGGGAAGCGGCGCTTCCCCCGCTTCCATGGACCGCACGCCTCTGTGGTATACAGAATGCAGCAAACTTTGTAACGGGCATGTTTTACGCTATATAGACCTCTATGAAGTTGCCGGTGGTAGTGTATTCTCAGTCGCTATGTTGACGAGTACATACACTTCGAAATTCAGTAAGTGATTGCATTGTTACGAGAGCTCTATCGGTGTCAGAAAGTTGGTCGAGAACATTTCGTCGACGGAAAATTAGTCGACAACATTTGCTCGACAAACAGTTGGTCGAATGCACAATTCATCGAATGTACATGTACAATTCGTCGACGAACATTTGGTCGATTTGCTTTTTCGTCGACCAAGACCCAAAGGGAATAATACATGACGCAAAAACGCCAATATATAAAGTTAGTTCCTCTGTACCATATCAAAATAAAATATTTTATAGATTGCCAGTCCTAAGTCTTGGATAAAATGTGAAGGGAAGTTTATTCTCATGATTTCTTTACTTCTTTATTGATATTGACTGATTATTGCAGTCGAAAACATTGTACGGAAATGCCTCGATTCCCTAAAAATTTATTTACCTAAGCATCTCGCATATTTCGTCTTGTCCGCAAGTGCCCCCAAATTTGACTTGTATGGAAATGCTTCGTTCGCAAGTGCGCCGACACCAAAAAGAAGAACGGTACATCATCACTAATTAAAATATCGGTTTATATTTGCTGTCTATTCTCCCACTGCTGCCAATTTTTTCATTAAATTTAACCCTTAAGTACTAACATCTTAAATCAATGACCTAAACACTAACTAACCGCCTGACAGACGGGCTTAACATTTCAGTCGTAATTGTTGTTTTTGTTAAATATTTTAATGCAAAGAATATTTCGATGACTTACTGAAAGGATTGATCTTCTAAAAAACGTAGTAATTAATCTAGTTTATCTGTATTTATTAAAATAAAAAACATTATAACAAGAATGGAAGGATTGTTTGTGTACCTTTTTACTCCTGAAAGAAAGTGTGATAAAAATTAAACAAATTAAAGAATCTTAATAAAAATTTATAATCTAGTTAAACAAAAAATAAGAAAAATGAAAATAAAAAGTTTTTAAAAAATGCTAAAACAAAAAAAACTGACAGGTACTATATTTACTACAGTGTAGCAATGGTAGTCAGTGGCAATATTTTCATAACAAATTGATTCCACTTCGCTTATGTCGTCTTCTACCTCATCAAAACATTTCAAAAGAGTTTCCTCAGGGTCTTTATTCCCTTATTTAATGTTTTCTGACGAACTTGGACACATTATGTTTAATGACGAACTGGGCCCAAACACTAACACCCCGTCTAATAGACGGAAATCACACTTTTAGCCTAAATATCTTTCGAATAACTACCTGCCGCAAATTGCCGAATTCAGTACTACTAAAGAACAACCCAACTTGAAAAGTCATAAACGGGCGAACTTCAAAATTTTCTAGGAAGGGAAATATCCCTCTTTCGACAAGCGATGCCGTCTGAGAGACGCGGTGTTAGTAATTAAGGGTTAAAAATAATTAACATTTAGAAAAAAATTAACAAAACAAAAAAAATAAATAAGTTCAGATATGTATAATACAATATTCCAGTTAACAAAATAAAAACCAATAATCCGTCGTTTTTCACCATTAATCCCTTTATCCTACATCCTGAGTACTCTGGTTAACTGCAACTATTGAGTACTCTGGGTTTATTTGAGAACTGTGTTTTATGAAACTCATTGGGTGGTGGTCTGGGGAACTGTTAGAAAACTCGATTGTCTGGGGAACTGTTACTTAAACTCATTACGTGTTTGTCTGGGGAACTGCGAACTATATTCATGTGGTTCTCTGGGAACTGTTAAGAACTCATGTGGTTGTCTGGGAAACAAAACTCATTTAGGAAGGCTACATCTACATCCACGTCGTTTTCCTGGGTGCCTAGAAGAGAAATTTAAATGTAGAAAACCCGCAGCATAAATTTATGAAGTGCCCCTATCACCCAAGTCAACAAAACCATAATATTCTCTGTCAGCAGTACACAAAAATTTACAGGTGACTTCTGAACTAAAAGTTATAACGCAAATATTTTAATTTAAACACTCCTTAATTAGAAAATGCAATTGTCGTATAGAGTAAGAACCACCTTACTAGACACACGGGCACATTGAGCCAATACAATCCTGCACCCTTTACTTATTGTACGGTTTACTTTTATGCCAAAAGTAAACAGATTGATCCCTACGCTGAAAAAGTCCCTTGACGTAAAAGAAGAAATATTAAGTTGAAGGTTATTTCTGACGTCTATAACGCCAGAAAATGTTTATAAACATACAGAGTGGCCAATTTATAGAACAGTTTTATTTGTCGTTTATAGCTGTCATTGTGTTGTGTGTGTGTGTGTTTAGATTTAGGACCTTGGTTTGAACCAATTGGCCAGCTCATTTTTTTTTTATTTTCATAGACACAATTTCCTTATTTTAACTGATTTACATTATACCTTAATAATTAAAAACATATATTACATACATTACATTAAAAATACATACTAATATTAAGCACTATTGCTAAATACTTATACGAAACCACTGATTGATATTAAAATATTTTTTTTAGCGCTAAGACCTAAACCCGATTTAACCTCGCGGAGGTTTAGGCCTTCTTTGTGATTTTTTTTTGCTTTTTTTTTCTTTTTTTTTTGTTTTGTTTTTTTTTATTGTTTTTTAATATCTATTTTTTTATTATTTTTTTTTTCTTTTTTTTCTTTTTGTTATATTTTTTTTTATTTTTTTTATATATTTTTTTTAGTTTGATATATATATATATATATATATATATATATATATATATATATATATATATATATATATATATTTACTCCCAGCGTATGAAGTGAGCCACATATCAAAAGAAACTGCGGTTGAAGTGAGGTCCTGTACAAAGTGAGGTCCAGTATACGGACCTCACTTAGTCAATCAATGTAAGACTTTTTCGTAGACATGTACTGATAGCAAACACTGTTTTTTTACAAAAAAAAAGTGGGACCTCACTTTGTATGGTCCACATCAATTTTTAGTTCAGAGATTTTCCGCATAGAAGCGCTGACTTTGGCGTATATTTTCTAACCATGTATATTCTATGCCCTGTTGAATAACTTACGATACACATAGTGAGGACCATACAACTGGCAACATCTGTTCAACCAATCTTTAAAACAGTGGATCGTCGCATAAATTCAAACAGTACAAAAATGTTTAATACTTTAATCCTTTTTGAGAGCGTAGGCGCAAAATTTCGGTTGAGTTCTTTTTAAACGCATTTATTTTTTTCGAATCCTGAGATAACTAATAGGTATTTTTTAAAAATTTAAACTCAAAATAGAAGACTACATTATTCCCGAGGGCAGATAGTCCCTTATAATGAAAAAAAGTTTCTTTTGAATGATATATTTAAAATTAAAAATCAGACTATGTTTTTTCACCCCTGTGACTTATTAAAATAAATATTATAGAAGTTCTCAACGACTTTCGACCATGGATAATACAGTAATATTTCTTTCTGCGTTTAAATTTTTCAAAAATACTTAAGGTTTTCTCAGTATTCGAAAAAAATGAACGCATTTAAAAATAATTCGAACGAAATTTTTGAGCATATGCTCTCAGAAAGGCTTAAAATAATATAAATTTTTGTAATCAGTATTTCAATAGTTATTTATGATATAAGTGTTAAAAGTACACGTTTAAGGCACGCATGTGAAAGTTTGCAGAATGAGCGACAGCGAGTTCTGCAATTCACATGAGTGCCTTAAAAATGTACTTTTTAACACGCATATCATACAATATTTTTTCTACAAACGTAATTACAGGATAATATCTACAAAAACTACTAAAATTTTTTATTTCGTTAGTAGTTCCAAAATGACACAAAATCTAGGCATCTGATAAAAAAGTT
Organism: Diabrotica virgifera virgifera; assembly: GCF_917563875.1. NCBI lineage: Eukaryota > Metazoa > Arthropoda > Insecta > Coleoptera > Chrysomelidae > Diabrotica > Diabrotica virgifera. The sequence goes on from NC_065447.1 coordinate 96,836,747, forward strand.
TATTTGAAGAAAGTGTATTTTTTTGTTCTTCTTAATGGCGGTACAGACTCGTTTTTTTAATATTGTATTTATTTACAGAGTAATTTCCACATATTAATATATTTTTCAAATTGGGCTCTGTACCGCCATTCTTTATTATATTACAAATACGTGTGCCAAATATCTCGAAAAAATATTCAAAATTACAGCCTCAATCTTGGAACGCGTTTTGGCTACCTGTTGATCGCTACTGTATCACCTTAAAAATAAATTCGATAAACCAATTCATCATTTATTGCCATCAAAAAATTTCAGTAGGTAGTATTTTTTAACACGTTTGTATAATACCTTTCATTTCCTAAGAATTATGTATTATTTAAAAATTACATAATGGAGATTCCTAATCGTATTTCGGTATTCACATTTCATACAAGAGTCTCAAAGTACTCAAGTATAAACAATTTTTAGATGATTTTGGGAACATCGATTTCAAGCAGATCACTTACCTTTTTATGTAAATATTCATGTGTTTCATAAAAGCTGATGTGACACTTTCGTCCAGTTCTTTATTAGTAAATAAAAGTTGAATTATGGTTGTTTGGGTTAATAATTACTTCGCATATTATTTATAATACATATAGTAGGGGAGCAAAGTATGCTAAATGTGCAGTCACTCGAGCGCTTACGGGACCTATTGGGTTGTGATTATTAGGTTCTAAAACCAAAAAAGTTAAGTAAAATTTTCCATTTTAGTGGGGACTTTCCATATTTTAATTTAATTTTCCATTTCCAACACCCGTTTTCTCCGATATAGCGCCACCTATCCATAATTAGAAAAAATGTTTCGAATAAAAGTTGCTTATTTTTACGCAAAGAATCCAAATCTGTAATAAAAAAATAGGGGTTCCTATTTAAGAATTTAAAGTAACCCCCCCCCCCCCCCCCACCTCCGTGGGGGTCGTGTTTGGTACCATTCGATAGATTTCAGAAAAAATATTCAGAAATTGTAGTGTATTACCTATAAGAAATTACCGTTAAGCCGGGTCCAGACTATGTAACAAAACATGTTAAATAACAAAGTTTTGTAACTTGTTACAAAATTTTAAATAAAAGAGTTTTAAAATACAGTGTTGTATAACATTTTTCTGGTTATATTGCATGTTTTATGTTATCCAACAGATGTCGGTAAACATCAAAGAAAGTTATAAAACCGCACCGCGACTGATCTACACCTAAAAACATGTTATTGAAACATTTCTCTGGCATAGTACGCGAGCAGCAACCGTTGGAGTCATATCGCCTTGTTCATTCTGGAGTGATTGTGCTAGATTTTTCTTTGCTCTGTTCACGTAGGGTTATTTACGCGATGAAATTGTCGAAAGAACTGACTACTCATTTAATTGAGCTATTTCGTAAGTAACGAGTATTATGGGGATTGCTGTGGGATGAGCTACATTTATTGATTAAAAAAAAAACAAATAAAAAACACTAAATTTGAAAAATAAAAAACAACTCTAAATTTGACATAAATAATATTCTCTACAGAGCAGAGTGTTCAGACATAAAACTTTAACATTCACTTCATTCGCTACACAGATGCGGACTGCTTCATCAGCTACTCAAACAGGCACTCAATCATACAATATATCTGAGCCTTTCTATTCCGTCCACTACATCTACATCCGCTACTTCTCCAGCTACACCAATTCAAACAAACAGTGACACTCAATCATGAACAGGTGAAGAAGATAATACTGAGGAATTAAATTTTACAGAAATGTTATACTTCCTCTCTGAAACAATGAGTAAAAAGTTTAAAAAATATACTTTGCTAATAATATAACTTTTAATCTTTCTCTTACTGGAATTGCATCTCGAAATGTCTTTCCTGCCTATTTTATGGACGATTTCATTTATAAGAAAATCAAAATCAGAACTTTCTATTCTTAAGAAGCTTTTAAAACTGCCATCACGTTTAATGTGTACTGTCGATGGGTCTATGTTATCTCTTTCCAGATCAGCTAAAAGAGCTGTACCACTACCTATATTTTGCTCGAGCTGCTAATGAAGGACACACCCAAAATATTAATTTAACACGCCGGTGTCGCCTCCACAATATTATACAAGCTGCTGTTGCTATGAAGAGGTCCTCCATACTTATATGACGCAATTTTATATACTACCTAACCTACCAGCTATCCATCTAAAATGCTGCAAAATTTATGCGCATGTTGTTGTTTTGTTTTTTGTTATATAGTCTGGATACTCATGCTATATATAACAAGTTACATAACAAAGTTGTACAACTTTGTTGTACAACTTTGTTATTAGCATGTTTTGTTACATAGTCTAGACCCGGCTTTAAAAGTTCCCCGTTTCAGGAAAAAATATTGTCTAAGAGTGACTAGTGACCTAGTGGGTAGACCTCGGATAAACTCGGATTCGTAAAGCAGAGGTTTAGATTTCAAATCCGGGGTGTGGATCTCCGATTTTTTTTATTTATTGTTACTGCATTCATGTCTATAGACAATGTTGCAATCTATTATGAGCACAATAAAAAAATATAGTAATAAAATAATAAATAAATATTTCAAAAAAAAACAAGAAAAAAAATACAATCACTGGAAGCGAAACTAAACAATACGGAAGAAATATAACCACTGGATTCGGAACTGGATATGGAACTGGATAATATTAGAAAACTGATATTATAATATGTAAGCACTACGAGCCTAGTAGGCCCATGGCTTGATGTACTATTCTTTTCCACTCCCTTTTGTCAGTCGCTTTTCTTTCCCAGTTCCTTAAGTTAATTCTTCTCATATCTTCTCTAACTCCATTACTCCATCGTGACCTCGGTCTTCCTCTTCGTCTTTTCCCTGCCAATGCACTAGATAGTACCATTCTGGGAATTCTAGATGGAATCATCCTCTGCACATGGCCCAACCATCTAAGTCTTTGCGCCTTAATTACTGCTAGTATGTTAGGATCTTGATAGAGCTCAGTTAGTTCCTTATTTGTTCTTCGTACCCATTGTCCATTTAAGTTTTTCCCACCAAAGATTTTGTGCAGTATTTTCCTCTCCCAAACTAATAACAATTCTTGATGTTTTTTTGTTGTGACCCATGTTTCAGAAGCATACGTTACTATCGGCCTTATTACGGTCTTGTAAGTTCTTAGTTTTGCTCTTCGTGGTATATTTTTACTTCTTAACAACCCATTAAAAGCAAATATAGCGCGGTTGCCCGACATAATTCTCTTTTGTATTTCTTCTTCACAGTTAGGATCTCTTGTGAAGACAGTTCCTAAGTACTCAAATCTCTCAACTTCTTCGAATTTATACTGTGTTCCCTTCGCTGTTGTCATTGTTATGTATTGCCCCCGAACGAATTGCTTATTTGTTCATTCCATATACTTTGTTTTTGCTTCATTTATATACAATCCTTTGGTTGCTGCCCTCTCCTCGAGTTTCATGACTGTTTCTATAAGTTCTATTTTGCTCCTAGCCAAGATTACCAAATCGTCTGCGAATGCCAAGCACTAATGTTTTTTGTGGTAGATCAGACCTGTTCTATTAATGTTTGCTTCCTGTATAACCTTTTCTAGTAATATGCTAAACATTATAGACGATAATGGATCACCCTGCCGCACTCCTTGTTTGACCTCAAAGCTTTCTGTTATAGTATTGTTTATCTTGACTTTATTATACTGATATATCATACTGATATTGTTTAAAAACACTAATAATATTGATATAAAATGTTAATCAATTTTATTTATTGTTATAAGAATCAAAGGTAAATATGATTAGGCGAATGAAGCCTTAGGTTTCGCAGTCAATATCCCAACCACACACACATGTTGCAATCTATTTCAATACGGTTTATAGTACAAACTATACATTTAATATCAAAATATTGGGATATATTTTTTTAGTTGAGGACACTTGGTCACATTGCATTGTTTCAAGATAAGGTGAAATATCTTCAATAAATGGAAAAAAGCATGTATGTCATATATTATAATACTTTCTATACTCTTAATATGTAGTCTCGTATAAATTTGTAGTGACATGATTTTAAGTATAAGAACAAGAAGCTTGCAACAATTTTCAGAGAAAATAGAAAACTAAAACTATTTTAAAATGATTATTCGAAATAAAACATGCACATATTCACTGTATTAGCCATCTAGTGGAATAACTGTAAAATTAAGTCAGTAAAAAAGGTACATTAAGTTTAATTAAATTAAGTAAATCATCTTGTATTCTAAAGTTAAGGTTGGAAAATTGTCGTTTCAAAATGAAAATCGACAGGGGCAACAGTACCTATACTAAAATACACTCTGTATAGATAATTATGTCAATGTTAATAATGCTGGATAGAGAATTGAATATCCTTTCAAATGAGCTAGCACACGCCCCTATTCCCTATTTAAAAATAAGGGGTGGTGGAAATGGAAGGGAGGGGGTTGAAAAATGACAGATATGTATGTACCGTAAAAACTGTGTTCCCCTTAGATCAAAAGTCGGGCTTTTATATTTATATGTTAAGTTCAATATAAATTTCACATAACTGAACTATCACTGTATCCTCCATTTTGATTATTATTGTTCTTAACTAACGCTATTTTCAAAATTCTTGCTTTCCTATCCATCTTTAATGTAAATTATTAAAAAATATAAAATATTTCTTTATTAACGCTAGTCTCCGATAAGGCTACCGTGATTTAATGCTGAGGTACTAAAATGTTATAAAAATAACAAACAGTACGAGCAAGAACAAAGAGTCCACATCCTTCTTATAACTACAAGTGACTGAAGCATCGAAACAATAATAATTCTTACTGTGTTATACAGAAAAAGGCAGTAGAAATGATTAATCTCATATTTATCGACAACACTGTATGGTCCTCACTTGATGAGCTGTAAGGAAATATACACGTAAAGTTGTCCTCACTTTGTGCGCATAACGAAAAAGTATATACAGTCTCACTTTAATAGCTGCGTATAATGGCCTCACTTGGGTGGCAATATACTTGAACAATACGGGACACATATACGTAATTTTTTTTGTGTATACTCGTCATTTTTTAATTGCTATTTACTTGTCAAGGTCACTATGAAGAGTTGAAACGATTATGTCTACGTTTTCTACCGGTCCTCACTAAGTGCGCGTAATGTCAGGACCTCACTTTGATATCTGTGCATAAATATATATATATATATATATATATATATATATATATATATATATATATATATATATATATATATATATTGTTATATTTCTATTTGATATGAAAATTAAATTTTGATAATTATAAACAGAATTCAATTTAATATAAAATATTTTCAATTTTCTCAACCACGGGCATATAAATTTAGAACAACCTGTATACAACAAATTGTTATATTTAATTTTAAGAAGTGATTAAACGAAACTCGGGACAATGCGCTTAGAACAAACAAAGTGAATGGCGCGTACCATTATCGTTGTTCGCGGAAGGTTCGATCATTAGCCTATGCTAAATAAAACTCAAGTGAAATCGATAATAGGTCATTATCGTTGTTCGCGGAAGGTTCGATCATTAGCTTATGCTAAATAAGACTCAGTTGAAGTAGATAATAGATCATTAAATTTTGTAAATAGTAGAAAGTAATTTTAGAATGGGAATTAACTATTTTTCTTTTGAAATCCATTAAGCATATTTAGAAAGATTAAAAATTGGTTTTGAGGAATACTGCGAATGAGAGTTGGTGGTGGAAGTTTGATTTGTGAATCTGGAAGGGATATTTAGAAAGTAGGGGAATGAATGACAAATAGAGATCAGAATGCTTTGAGCTGTCGAGAAGTGAAGTCCAGTAGCAGACGGTAGTGTACGGAGAGTGAGAAAGCCGGTGTAGTTCCGTGAGTGTGGAGTATCTATCGTGGAACGAGAGGTAGGCCAGGTTGAGAGTAAAAGAACCTCCTTGAGCCAAGAGTTCCCGGTAGCTGATTGCAGTTTCGAAAAAGGTAGAACACAGCATCACGACAGAAGCAGGAAACGAGAGCTATACGAGCTAGTTTCAGAGGAGAACATTACTGGAAGCCAGGACGAGGTTTTGATTGCAGCCAAGGATAGCAGGAAACGGGTCTTGTGTGAAGACATTCTCAGTTCACCAGAAAAAGGTCAGTCTCATTTGTTTGGACATGAATGTATGGGTTTTTCGTATTAAATACCACATTTAAAATTGAAGAAACATAATCAATATTATCAGAAAAGCTTCATCAAACTTAAATAGAATTGTTGCTAATAAATCCTAATAGTTAAATGTTAATAAAAACTTTCAATTGGAAACCAAAAGGAAATAAGATTCCCATGTGTAAATGTTATGTTTAAAAGAATAATAAGATATAGCAAATATTAAGCAGTGATTGCCATTTAAATAAAATAAACAATATTTTGATTACAATTGTAACCCATATGTGTTATTATTTTACTCTTTTCTTTCCTATCCCGATTAGGAACCATTGAGAAATACTTAGAAGCCACGTAAGTAAGTAATTAATTTTATAAAAAGCCCTGAGATTGAAAACATATTGATATATGATCTGGTAAATTAATTAGATTATTATTAATGCATTGATTAAATTAAATGACATATAAAAATATTATCTCATATCAATAATCAAGATCACAACAACTGTCGTCCAACGTGGAAAGCATTGTAAAGTATTTCTAGTGGCAAATTTGAAGGATAGAAAGAGTAAAGCCGGTATTTGAAAATTTATATGCCTGTGGTAAAAAGTGAGATACTTACATTTGATAACATAAAATTTTAGATCTCTTTAGGTACAAATTTTACATAACTGATTTAATATTTTATTTTTACGATATTTACATTTGATATATTTATTGACAATTTATAATATTTGGGTGAGAAAAAGTCGTCTTGGTAACATACTAGTAAAATTTCATATTTGGCGGGGACAGTACTTCTTGAAAACAAATGTCTGTGACAAGAAGCCAAAGCAAAGACAACAAAAAACAAAAAGAACATTCAGACCAAGAAGATATTTTAGACACGACAATCATGGCATCAGAACAGCAAGAATTGTCAGGAATAGATAAACTATTACAACTGATGCAACTCCAGTCACAAAAACTGGATGACAATCAAAGAGAAACAAAACAAGCAATGGATGAAGCAAAAAAGACAATGGATAAAAATCAGGAGGAAACAAAACAAGCAATGGATAAAAATCAGGAGAAAACATCAAAGAAAATGGATAAAGTGGATCAAAAATGGATGAAACACAGCAAAAAATGGATGACAATCAAAAGGAAACAAAACAAGCAATAGAAGAGAACAATAAGAAAATAGAGGAACGCATAGAAAAGTATGAAAAGGAAATAAAAGGATGTTTGACAACAATGAAAAACGAGATAGAACAGCAAGAAATGAAAATTAAAGATCACATGCAAGAACAAGAAATTAGAATGAAGGACCACATGAAAGAACAAGAAATGATAATTCAAAACAAAATGGAGGAGTTAACGAATGGCCAGAAAAAGGAACTAGAAAATTTGGAAAATAAGTTAGAAAATGCTATTCAAGTAGACAGAGAAGAAGTGGAAAAAAGAATCACAGAAATAGAAAAACAAGTCACCGAAAACAGGACGCAACAGAATGTCGGAGAAAGAAGAGAAATGGTTATACATAGCACAGATGACGTGAAGATAAGGTTTGGCGGGGATGTAAGAAGATTACACCCAGTGCCGTTCATAAATAGCCTGAAAAAGAAAATACAGCACATCGGAAATTTCGAAACAGCAAAAGAAACTATCAGAAACCATCTCAAATATGAAGCAAGTCTATGGTTCGATTGCAAAGAAGAAGAATTTGACAGTTGGCAACAATTTGAACAAAAATTTTTGAATTATTTCTGGGGAAAAGTCCAACAATTGGAAATTAACAAGGAATTGCAAAATAGGAAATACAATGATAGGATGGGTATATCAGAAAGGACATATGCATTACAAATTTACTATAACGCAAAACATTTACAATATAATTACTCATCGGAACAATTAGTCGAACTGATTGCAAGACATTTCGAGGAAACGCTGGAAGACCATATCACATTGCAAAATTACAAAGACATAGATAGTTTATGCCAATTCCTACAAATAACAGAATCACGTATAAGAGAAAGAAAATCAAGAAGGTCGCGAGAAGATTACAGGCCCCGAGAAACACAAGATTACAGAGATAGAAATCAAAATAGGAGGGACTATACAAGACGAGATTTCAATCCCAGAAGGGAAAACGAAAATAGAGACAACGGAAGAGGAAATTATGAACAAAGAAATAGGCAATGGAATGAGGACAGAAATCGAGAATACCAGAATAGAAACACCACACGCTCAAATCAAGAAAACAGAAATAAAGGTAGACAAAATGAACAGGGATATCGAGAAAACCGAAACAGATCCGACAGACCAAGAGAAAATAGAAGAGAAGTAAATAATACCCAGACAGATGAATATGACGGAGAGAGACATTATGACGAAAATATAAACAACGATGACCAACCGGCGTTTTTTCACGACGGCGCTCACTAAAAACCAAAAATCAAACAGGAATCTTTTGTAACCCCAAGGAGTTTATTAAATTGGCAGGAAACAACGAAAAGAAAAATGGAGTTAATTTAAAATTTGTGGATGGATTTATCAACGAGAAACCAATTAAAATTATGATAGACACTGGATCTGAAATAACATTGGTCAACAGAAAACTAATAGAAGAAGTTAACTTAACAAATTTAATTTACAAAATACCTAGGGTAAATTTAGTGGGCGCAAACAAACGGACATTGGCAACTATAAATGAAGGCATACGAGTAAAAGTACGACTGGGTAAGAAGATGTATGCACTACAATGTGTAATAATGCCAAACATGTCACATGACATGATAGTAGGAGTTGACGAATTGGCAGAAAAACATGTAGTGATAGATTTTAAAAATAATACGATGAATCTAACAGAAGAAAAAGAAGAAGAACAGGACAAGGAACAGGAGAAACAAAATACGGACGAATCAGGTAAAGAACAAACAGTGGAAATGAATTTGGCAACGAAGCAAGGACAAAGAAGAAAAGGGAGAAAAAGTCAGAAAAAGACAAAAGAAAATGAAACCTGTGGCTCCTCAAAAGAAGAGTTGAGCCCAGAAGAAGAAAAATTGAGAGTATCAAAAGCAAAAGAGAACTGGGATTCCTCAAAAGAAGAGATGAGCTCAGGAGAAGAAGAAATAAAGCTAACAAATGAAAGCGAAAAAGATATGATCGAAACAGTGGCATTTGAAGAGGAGGCATATGAAAACGAGGATGCAGAATACACGGTAAAAGTATGTGAAAAATCTGAGGAAAAAGACAGAAGATTGATATGGGAAAAAGGGAAAGACAACATAATAGCCGACACTCTAACACAGGATGAGGACACTGAAAATAAGGAAATAATTACTCTACAGGTGGGACTAATTAGAGTAATACAAGAAGAAGGGGTATAAGACGTAGATTAAAGTAAGGAAATATACAGGGAGTTGGTTTTGCCTCGAGAAAATTTATTTAAAATTGCAGATAAATTTTATCGAATACAAGGCGGGGATTTGTTATATTTCTATTTGATATGAAAATTAAATTTTGATAATTATAAACAGAATTCAATTCAATATAAAATATTTTCAATTTTCTCAACCACGGGCATATAAATTTAGAACAACCTGTATACAACAAATTGTTATATTAAATTTTAAGAAGTGATTAAACGAAACTCGGGACAATGCGCTTAGAACAAACAAAGTGAATGGCGCGTACCATTATCGTTGTTCGCGGAAGGTTCGATCATTAGCCTATGCTAAATAAAACTCAAGTGAAATCGATAATAGGTCATTATCGTTGTTCGCGGAAGGTTCGATCATTAGCTTATGCTAAATAAGACTCAGTTGAAGTAGATAATAGATCATTAAATTTTGTAAATAGTAGAAAGTAATTTTAGAATGGGAATTAACTATTTTTCTTTTGAAATCCATTAAGCATATTTAGAAAGATTAAAAATTGGTTTTGAGGAATACTGCGAATGAGAGTTGGTGGTGGAAGTTTGATTTGTGAATCTGGAAGGGATATTTAGAAAGTAGGGGAATGAATGACAAATAGAGATCAGAATGTTTTGAGCTGTCGAGAAGTGAAGTCCAGTAGCAGACGGTAGTGTACGGAGAGTGAGAAAGCCGGTGTAGTTCCGTGAGTGTGGAGTATCTATCGTGGAACGAGAGGTAGGCCAGGTTGAGAGTAAAAGAACCTCCTTGAGCCAAGAGTTCCCGGTAGCTGATTGCAGTTTCGAAAAAGGTAGAACACAGCATCACGACAGAAGCAGGAAACGAGAGCTATACGAGCTAGTTTCAGAGGAGAACATTACTGGAAGCCAGGACGAGGTTTTAATTGCAGCCAAGGATAGCAGGAAACGGGTCTTGTGTGAAGACATTCTCAGTTCACCAGAAAAAGGTCGGTCTCATTTGTTTGGACATGAATGTATGTGTTTTTCGTATTAAATACCACATTTAAAATTGAAGAAACATAATCAATAATATCAGAAAAGCTTCATCAAACTTAAATAGAATTGTTGCTAATAAATCATAATAGTTAAATGTTAATAAAAACTTTCAATTGGAAACCAAAAGGAAATAAGATTCCCATGTGTAAATGTTATGTTTAAGAATAATAAGATATAGCAAATATTAAGCAGTGATTGCCATTTAAATAAAATAAACAATATTTTGATTACAATTGTAACCCATATGTGTTATTATTTTACTCTTTTCTTTCCTATCCCGATTAGGAACCATTGAGAAATACTTAGAATATATATATATATATATATATATATATATATATATATATATATATATATTGTTAAGATATGTAAAATTTGAATTAATATGGTTTCGATCTTAATATTTTAGAAAAGTTAAAACATATAATAAAAATATACCAAAATTCATTTCGAAGAAATGAAAGTCAATTATCTTTGGATGGCCGTAGGTAAACAAAATTTAAATAGGGATTAAGTATTTTCTTTGTACAGTTAGTATGATAAGAAAGTGGTTATGTGTTTGGACAATGAGACCGGGTTTCCCAAATGGACTTTTGCGGCGAGGGAATAATTGTATTTACAAATTTAAATGAATGTAATCTTTGTTTAGATATTAAGAAAGGAAAAAAAAAACGATTGGCATGTAATTAGTTTTAGGAAATTTCTAATGGTAGGGAAAATTGGTGTTTGTTATCTGAAAGGTAGATGGGGATAAAATTGAGGAACTCGGATTGGTGAAGAAGGAAAAAGGAGGGGCTAGGTATGAAGAATGGGAGTTTAGCGAAATGTTAGAGGGTGGAAGAAGAGTCAGTTGTTAAATGATCGTTAAGTCGACTAGTGGTGATCTCTAAGAGTCTCCTGAAGTAGTAAGGCAGATAAGTGAATAGTTGTGAGTTTGTTGAAATAAGTGTCCTGACGGAAGCTCATCACGTAAAGCATTGTAAGTTATATTGTTCTACTTATATTCCAAGAGTCACCGTTGCATGCCGGAACGAGAAATAGATTCAGTTTATCGAGAGGAGAAAAGGCTAGCATTGTTTTTTGAAAGATACGTGCATCTGTAGGGGGTCATTAATGACAATAGGCTTGCAATAATTTGTTGCGAGATTGCTGACTACATAGGGGGCTGCTAAGAGTAAATTGTAGGCGACCAGAGACAAGAATTTGGACAACTCATCATCCGAGAGACAGTTTTATTTTTTTGTAGAATTATTCATAACGCAAATTTCAATAAGTACTTTAGATAGTGGTAGGGTTATTTCAATAATCAGAATAGGAGATATTATTTTTAGAGGATATTTTGAGGGTGAATTTATTTCAATAGATGCTTTTGTACCATATATGTGTTTTATTCCGTTAATCTTTGACCTTATTTATCATATGTAAAGCAAAGGAGATATTGAAGCACGAGAATATAAAACCCTGAGATTAGAGCATTAAATAGTGTGATTAAATCATAAGTGCATCATTAAAATTAAATTTAATTAATTTGTTAATTATCTAATCAAGTGCTTTGAGCACACCGATCTTTGAATATCACATTAACTGGAGCCCAGAACGTGGTGGCTTAAAAATATCGCAGCTTTGCATTTGATGGTAGGGAAAGAGATAAGGAATAACTACAGGTGATCCAGAGATAATTTGACAATTTTTCCAGGTGTAAAAATAATTTTGATTTATGGATTGATCGTAGGTATTGGATATTTACTGCCATTGAATTATTTGATTTTTTTTTACCAATCGTACATTTGATATTTATTTTGAAATTTACTGATTGCATATTTGATATTTGTGGCGAAAATTTATTAAATTTGGGGAGAAATATTTGTCGTGTTCTGCAACTTATAGAGTGTTGTAAAATTTCACATTTGGCGGGGACAAAGAAAACAGTAACGAAAAGAAACAACATGTCGACCACAAGGAGGCAAAGCAAAATGCAAGAAAACAGAGAAGAGGAAAAAATTGTTGAAGAAGGATTGGATAATGAAGGAGATACAACGATTATGGAGAGAAAAGAACAGGGATTAACAGGAATAGAGAAACTATTGCAACTGATGCAACTCCAGTCACAACAAATGGATAGAAATCAACAGGAAACAAAAAGGACAATGCAAGAAAATCAACAGGAATCAAAACGAGCCATGGAAGAAACACAAAGAGAAATATCACAGAGAATAGAACAGAAATTGGAAGAGAATGATGGCAAATTGAAAAAGCGTTTGGAAAAATATGAAAATGAAATGAAAGCCTGTTTAGAAAAAGTTAGAGAAGAAACAGAAAGGAAACTGGAGATGCAACGAGAAGAAATAGAAACTAAAATGAAGGATATTAAGAATGTGCAGAAGATGGAATTAGAACAGTTAGAAAGCAAATTTGAAAATGCAATACAAGAAGACAGGCGAGAAATAGAAGAAAAATTTAAGCAAAACGAAAAACAAATTGCGGAACTCAAGAATCAACAGAATTGTGGAGAAAGAAGGGAAATGATTATCCATGGTACAAGCGACGCGAAAATACAATTTGGCGGGGATATTAGAAAAACACACCCAGTACCATTTGTTAAAAATTTGAGAACCAAATTGCAACATATTAGATATTTTGACGACTGCAAAGAAACAATTAGAAACCATCTGAAAGAAGGAGCAGCGTTATGGTATGAAAGTAAAGAAGATGAGTTTGAAAATTGGACAGATTTCGAAAATAAATTTCTCAACTATTTCTGGGGGAAAGTTAAACAGAGGGAAATCAACCAAGAGCTACAGAATGGAAGATATCACGAGAAAATGGGAATATCGGAGGAAAGATATGCTTTGCAGATATATAACAATTCCAAATATCTAGACTACAAATACTCTACCGAACAAATGGTAGAAATGATAAGCAGGCATTTCGAAGAAACGCTGGAGGACCACGTGATTTTGAGAAACTATCAAGATATTGATAGTTTGTGCCAATTCCTTCAAGTAAGGGAAGCAAAACGAAGAGAAATGCGAAACAGAAGACAACATGAACAATATAATGGACCGGCAAGAAGGTATCAATCAAATTATGACCAGAGAGACCGACATGCCCAATCAACAAACGAAGATAGGCCGAGAGAATACCAAAATTACAATAGACAACAAAATTATGATAACAGGAATCACGCAAAAAATAGAACATATGAAAATCACAACAGAAACAGAGATGCACAAAATCCTCCGACTAGGAATACGAACGAACAAAGGGACGGTAGAAACAATCAGAATTTCCAACGACAAAATAGAAGGGAGATGAATCATGTAACAATAGAAAACGAGGAAGAAGATATATGCAATGAATCCAGACAGGATTTTCAATAAAGCATCCACTGAACAAACATAAACAACTCTCCGGTATATTTTGTCATCCGAGAGAGTTTATACAGTTGGCGGGAAATGAAAGACAAAGTTCTAATTCCAATTTAATATTCTTAGATGCATTTATAAAACATAAAGCGATTAAAATTTTGATTGATTCTGGATCGGAGATATCGTTAATCAATAAGAAACTAGTAAAAGAATTAAATTTGGACAGATTTGTGTACAAAATTCCTAGGGTTGTTTTAGTGGGTGCAAACAACAAAAAATTGACGACAGTAAATGAAGGTTTGGGAGTGCGGATCAGAGTGGGAGACAAATACTATATTATGCAATGTGTGGTGATCGAAGATTTAAACCATGATATGATAGCGGGAATTGATGATTTGAGTGAAAAACACATCACCATAAATTTTTCGGAGAATAAACTGGAAATCAGAGCAGAACCAGACAACATAGAAGAAGAAACGGAAATAGAGAGGAAAATAATTGTTGAAAAGATAAATGAACAGGAAAAACATAAAGAAATCAATATGACTGTAGAGGAAAAACCGAAAGTACAAGAAAAAAATCAACCAGAAAAAAAAAGAAGGAAGAAAAAGAAGAAGAGTTCAAAAAGAAAGAAGGAAAACACGGTGGATACAAGAGAAAGACAGGAAATCGAAGATACGGAAGAATTGTCGGCAATCGACGATAAAACAGAAAGGAAGCAGGAAGAAAAGGAAGTTCTCATAAGAGAAATGAAAGCAGTAGAAACATGGTGCTCGGGATACTAAATGGAAATTGAAGATAAAAAAAAACAGAAGAAGAAATAAAGGATGAGGACAAAGAAGAAATGGCAATAATGGACGAGAATCCAGAATTTTATGAAGAAATATTATGGACAGTGAACACATGCGAACAAAATGAGGATGAAAGAAAATTAAAATGTGGAGAAAACATGGAAAAGGAAGTAGAGAAGATTCTAGAAAATTATGGAGATTTGATTAATGAAGAAAGCCGAGTGGCTAAAAATTATGAACATTCTTTTAAAGTTAAAAACTTAGAAAATTTTAAATCCAAGACATATCCAATCCCGTATAAATACAGGCAAAGCGTCGGACAGGAAATTGAAAAAATGATCGAAGACAAGGTGATAGAAAGATGTGACTCTCCATATATCAACCCGATAGTATGCGTTAAAAAATCGAGTGGTGATTTGCGATTATGTTTAGATGCAAGAAACATTAATTCACACACAATCGCGCAATACGAAGCGCCTTTGAACATCGAAGCCATATTTGGACGAATCACAGGGTCACACATTTTTTCCAAAATCGATTTGAAACATAGTTTTTGGTTAATACCTTTGGCAGAGAAATGTCGAAATTATACCGCTTTTTCGATCGACGGAGTGGTATACCGATTTAGGGTGGTACCATTTGGCCTACAGAGTGCATGCGCTGCTTTGGTTCGCGCATTGAACACAATCTTAAATAGGCATGAAGAATTTGTTGTACATTACATAGATGATTTATTAATTTTCTCACCGGATATAACAAGCCATCTACGACATATTCACACTGTGCTAGAAGAACTGGATCAAGCGGGATTGAAATTAAATATTCAAAAGTGTCAGTTTTTCCAAAAGGAAATACTGTATTTAGGATTCAAATTAGACACAAAAGGGATTAGTCTTGCAGAAGATAGAATCGAAATTATAAATAACTACGCTAGGCCAACCAATTTAAAAACATTGCGGGGATTTTTGGGAATGGTAAACTATTTCAAAAAACTAATACCAGACATCAGCACAAAAGAAATACCGTTGATAGCATTACTTAAGAAAAATGTTAGGTGGAAATGGGGAACGGAACAAGAAATGGCTTTCAAAAATTTAAAAGGAGCTTTCTCCACAGCTGTAAGAGTACACCACCCAAGATATGATCAACCTTTCATTCTCCGGACCGATGCTTCCATAACAAAATTCGCAGGGGTGTTATCACAGATCCAAGACGATGTAGAGGTGCCAATCTGTTTTGTCTCCCGTGTAACCAAAACATATGAGAGAAAGTACAGCGTTACTGAATTAGAGTTCGCCAGTGTGTTATTTTGTGTAAATAAATTACGGTTTTACCTACTAGGGGCAAAATTCACCGTTGAAACAGACCATGCAGCTTTGGTACATATAATGAAAAATAGGCTGGTAAATAATAGAATTCATAGGGGCATTCTTTTACTTCAAGAGTATGATTTTGAATTTAAATATATCAAAGGAACTGACAATATCTTGGCTGATGCGTTGACGAGAGATGAACAATTCCGCAAAGAGGACCACAAAACTCTCCACGTTGGCATGAACATAATGAGAGAAGAAGCAGGCTTATTTTCTTTGGCTCAGATCAGGGAAAATCAGGAACAACTGGATGAAAGAGAAAAGCAAAGGGCCGAACAAGAAGATAACTTATATTTTAAGAGGGTCGATGGTAAAGAACTATATGTAATCACGGAACAGATGGCAAAAGAAGTTTTAGCAAAATTACACTGTGACAACGGACACATTGGAAGCAGGAAGGTGTGGCTTATGTTCAGGGAGAACTACATTTGTCGACAGGACTATACAATAGCCAAAGAGATGACTCGAAATTGCGAGACATGCCAAAAGTGTAAAAGTAAGAATTTCAAAAACGAAAACATCACAAAAAACGTCATAGCTCGGAAGAAACTGGATATTGTCGCCATTGATATGTTGAGCGATTTAATAACAACAACACAGAGGAATAAACACATATTAGTTATGGTGGATGTTTTCTCAAAGTATTTAAAACTGTACCCATGTAGAACCACGAAAGGAGCTGAAATACTTCGGAAGATAGACGATTTTATCGAAACAGTGGGAAGACCAGACAATATTTTGTTGGACAATGCGACATACTTTAGGAATGACCGTTTTAAAGGGGAATTAAGAGAGAGAGGCATAAATACAAAATTTGTAAGCATCCGACATCCACAGAGCAACCCATCAGAGCGTTTTATACAAGAAGTCACAAAATTTCTAAGAATTGCTGCGGAAGAACATCATCGACATTGGGACAGAAAAGTGTTTGAAATAGAGACGTATTTGAACTGTGCACCAAATACGGTTACCAAGGAGACGCCTTTATATGTAATGAAAGGAACAATGCCTACGAGACCGTGGGAAGACACCGCCCCCAGACAATACGAAGAAGTGATCGAGGTGGTTCAACGAAGATTGAGACGAAGTGGAGAGAAATATCTCCAAAGGCAAGAGAGGACCCGAAGAAGAAGGCCGGTTACATTCCAGAAAGGGGATAAAGTTTTAGTGAGGGCACTGAGGGTGTCCAATTTACAAAATGGTATTTGTGCTAAATTGATGCCGGTATTTGAAGGTCCATATAGGGTCAATACGGAAAATGGGGTAAATAGTTATGAATTAGCGCATATAGAGACAGGCAAGATACGGGGTATTTTTAACATTCACGACATTTATAAGTATCATGAGTAGAGTTTGGTAACATAATGGAATAATTTGATCCTAAAAAAAAACTTGTGTCATTTAAATAAATAACAGAATTTTTTCGGCAAATCAAATGGCGGGGAGTTGTTAAGATATGTAAAATTTGAATTAATATGGTTTCGATCTTAATATTTTAGAAAAGTTAAAACATATAATAAAAATATACCAAAATTCATTTCGAAGAAATGAAAGTCAATTATCTTTGGATGGCCGTAGGTAAACAAAATTTAAATAGGGATTAAGTATTTTATTTGTACAGTTAGTATGATAAGAAAGTGATTATGTGTTTGGACAATGAGACCGGGTTTCCCAAATGGACTTTTGCGGCGAGGGAATAATTGTATTTAGAAATTTAAATGAATGTAATCTTTGTTTAGATATTAAGAAAGGAAAAAAAAAACCGATTGGCATGTAATTAGTTTTAGGAAATTTCTAATGGTAGGGAAAATTGGTGTTTGTTATCTGAAAGGTAGATGGGGATAAAATTGAGGAACTCGGATTGGTGAAGAAGGAAAAAGGAGGGGCTAGGTATGAAGAATGGGAGTTTAGCGAAATGTTAGAGGGTGGAAGAAGAGTCAGTTGTTAAATGATCGTTAAGTCGACTAGTGGTGATCTCTAAGAGTCTCCTGAAGTAGTAAGGCAGATAAGTGAATAGTTGTGAGTTTGTTGAAATAAGTGTCCTGACGGAAGCTCATCACGTAAAGCATTGTAAGTTATATTGTTCTACTTATATTCCAAGAGTCACCGTTGCATGCCGGAACGAGAAATAGATTCAGTTTATCGAGAGGAGAAAAGGCTAGCATTGTTTTTTGAAAGATACGTGCATCTGTAGGGGGTCATTAATGACAATAGGCTTGCAATAATTTGTTGCGAGATTGCTGACTACATAGGGGGCTGCTAAGAGTAAATTGTAGGCGACCAGAGACAAGAATTTGGACAACTCATCATCCGAGAGACAGTTTTATTTTTTTGTAGAATTATTCATAACGCAAATTTCAATAAGTACTTTAGATAGTGGTAGGGTTATTTCAATAATCAGAATAGGAGATATTATTTTTAGAGGATATTTTGAGGGTGAATTTATTTCAATAGATGCTTTTGTACCATATATGTGTTTTATTCCGTTAATCTTTGACCTTATTTATCATATGTAAAGCAAAGGAGATATTGAAGCACGAGAATATAAAACCCTGAGATTAGAGCATTAAATAGTGTGATTAAATCATAAGTGCATCATTAAAATTAAATTTAATTAATTAGTTAATTATCTAATCAAGTGCTTTGAGCACACCGATCTTTGAATATCACATTAACATATATATATATATATATATATATATATATATATATATATATATATATATATATATATATATATATATATATATATATATATATACATCCCGCTATTAAATTGGCATCTTTTCACGTTGCAGTCATTTGGCATCACCTAGAAATGCTATCATTTTCTAGGTATAATCCGTGAATGTTCGCTTAGTACACTTCTTTAAGCTTGGCACCGTTGTCGGATTTTCAGTAATCCGATTTATTTATATATTTTATTCCTTACACTATAACGACAATTTGACCCCCGTAGGTCAAAAACATTGCTTAAACATCACTTTGGCAACAACAGGATGTTGCCAAGATATACATTTTTACGGAAAAGACAGTACCTAGTTAGATACATAATATCGATCGCTTCACGTTACAAGTCTTCCACTCGCACTCAGGTAAAAACCAGTTGTAGGCTCTTTTGTCTGAACGGGTCCCTGAATGAGTTTAATAATTCACTTTTATTGTGTATTTTGTTTCGTTTAGTTGAAATATCAGATTTTGTTTGTAACGAATTTCATAATAGATATTTAAATTATTTTTTTGTTAACAAAAACAAATTTTAAAGTTTGACATTTGAAAAATTAATTTTATATTGCCATTTTCATGACATGGTCAATGGTTAATTGCATTTATAATAATTTAATGGGTCATTGCGAAACAATATACAGTGCGTCCATAAAGTAACGCATAAATTCATTATTTCACAAACCGACAAACAATTTCACAAACAAT
The DNA here is from genome assembly GCF_917563875.1 of Diabrotica virgifera virgifera. NCBI lineage: Eukaryota > Metazoa > Arthropoda > Insecta > Coleoptera > Chrysomelidae > Diabrotica > Diabrotica virgifera. The sequence goes on from NC_065447.1 coordinate 96,856,281, forward strand.
TTATTGGCATACATATCATACTAGTGACGTCATCCATCTGGGCGTGATGACGTAATCGTTGATTTTTTTAAATAAGAATAAAGGGCATGTAATAGCTCATTTGAAAGGGTATGTAATTCTCTATTCAATAATATAATTGTTAATATAATTATTTATACAGGGTGTCCAAAAAATGTTATTTAAATTAAATTAATTGGTATAAAAAGATGAATGTATGTAATTTGTTTAATTCTAAATATATTTTATTGGTGCCAGCAAACATAAAAATGTTTTATTTAAAACCTAAATATTGATTTTCGCTTAAGCGTAATCTTAAACTTCCAAGAGGCAGGTGGATGGCAGCTCTAACATTTAATTTTCTGACAAAAGTAAAACGAATTTTGAATTAAATAAGTTACATACATTTTTCTTTTTGTCTCAATTAATTTAATTAAAGAATTCTTTTTGGACACCCTGTATATATAATTATGTTATTGTTTGTATTAGTAAATAGAGAATTAAATACCCTTTCAAATGAGCTATCACATGACCCCTATTCTCATTTAAAAAATTCATCGATTACGTTATCAAGCCCAGATGGATGACATCACTAGTATGATATGTAATATGCCAAAAAATTGTAATTTAAAAATAAAAATCGACCTGTTTCGAAAATTTTCCTTAAAGTCGCCGGTTTACGAAATAATGAAATTATGCGTTACTTTATGGAAGCACTGTATGTTACAATGTGTAAATTTTTCAGGAAACGTAAAAATCTTTCCATTAGTAGTTAGAGATTCTGATAGTAATACTATATTTTATATAAGTATTATGGGTTATAAATGCATCTATAAGGTCTGGATCCCGCGTATGAAAAAAAAGTTGATTAATAGCAAGCTGAAAATTTGTTAATAGCTTAAGGGTGTTTAGTCGGATAAACTTTTATATATGGGAACACTGGAACAGGGGCAGTTTTAATTGTGAAACAGGTTGAAAATTTGGAACGGTCACACCACGAAAACGGCACATTTATTTTGTCCGACATAACAGACTTAAACTCTCCGAATAGAGATTAAACTCTCATGCAAAAATTAGACTGCTATTTATCACCTGTCATAATTCCTGTCATTTGACATATTCTACATGCTCTACTCATTAAAAGGCCCATTTGGTGATAAATAGCAGTCTAATTTTTGCATGAGAGTTTAATCTCTGTTCGAAGAGTTTAAGTCTGTTCTGTCGGACAAAATACATGTGCCGTTTTCGTGGTGTGACCGTTTCAAATTTTTAACCTGTTCCAAAATTAAAACTGCCCCTGTTCCAGTGTTCCCATATATCAAAGTTTATCCGACTAGACACCCTTAAGCTATTAACAAATTTTCAGCTTGCTATTAATCAACTTTTTTTTCATACGCGGGATCCAGACTTATATCTGAAAGACCAAAAAAGTTTAAATGTTGCTTATTTTTTTGATATTATGTTTTAAAGTTTGTGGACTTATGTTGTTTTCGAAATGAAACCATAATTGGTAAAGTTTTTTCTTTATTCTCAACAAGAAACAGTCATAATACGGACAACGCACACATCTTATGGAAAATATAATGTCACTCAAATTCAATAAAATTTATACGAATAGATCCGTTTTAATTTACCGATCAAATCTTATCATTGCGCCAACTCTTAATTATGATTAATTACGGCGCAAATTGCAATTAAAGTTTATCGAAATCACATTTTTGGAGTCCATAAAGTGTTAAAAGTGTTAAAGTTACAATCATTATTGCTCCGAGTGCTATTCATAAGAGCTTAAATCCCGCTGGGCCTAAGCGGATTAGTGAAACTAATCCGCTGATTTATGGAGTACCGAAAATCTGGGTAGTTTAAAATATTTTTTCTCTCTCTAACTTATGTACCTACCCATTTGATTTCAGATTTATTTGTATCAATTTCTGCTCTTATTTTTGAAAATAGAGAGTTGGCGCAATGATAAGATTTGATCGGTAAATTAAAACGGATCTATTCGTATAAATTTTATTGAATTTGAATGACATTATATTTTCCATAAGATGTGTGCGTTGTTTTCGAAATGAAACCATAATTGGTGAAGTTTTTTCTTTATTCTCAACAAGAAACAGTCATAATACGTAGAAATTTATACTAAATTTAAAATCCAGATTCAGTAGAAATAAACAAACCAAGACACGTTAAATGCTACTAGGAGCACTCCCGAATCATAATTATTTACAATGTATTGTTATATTTCTATTTGATATGAAAATTAAATTTTGATGGTTGTAAACAGGATTCAATTTAATATAAAATATTTTCAATTTTCTCAACCACGGGCATATAAATTTAGAACACCCTGTATACAACAAATTGTTATATTTAATTTTAAGAAGTGATTAGACGGAACTCGGGACAGTGCGCTTAAAATAAACAAAGTGAATGACGCGTACCATTATCGTTCTTCTCGGAAGGTCGATCATTAGCCTATGCTAAATAAAACTCAGTGAAATAGATGATAGTTCATTATCGTTTTTCGCGGAAGGTTTCGATCATTAGCCTATGCTAAATAAGACTCATTTGAAAGAGAGAATAGGTCATTAAAATTTGTAAATAGTAGAAAGTGATTTTAGAATGGGAATTAAATATTTTCTTTTGAAATCCATTAAGCATATTTAGAAAGATTAAAAATTGGTTTTTGAGGAATACTGAGAATGAGAGTTGGTGGTGGAAGGTTGATTTGTGAATCTGGAAGGGATATTGAGAAAGTAGGTGAATGAATGACAAAGTGGGATCAGAATGTTTTGAGCTGTCGAGAAGTGAAGTCGAGTAGTAGACGGTAGTGTTCGAGGAGTGAGAAAGCCGGTTGTTCCGTGAGTGTGGAGTATCTATCGTGGAACGAGAAGTAGGCCAGGTCGAGAGTAAAAGAACCTCCTTGAGCCCAGAGTGTCCCGGTAGCTGATAGCAGTTTCGAAAAAGGTAGAACACAGCATCACGACAAAAGCAGGAACGAGAGCTATTCGAGCTAGTTTTTCAAAGGAGAGCATCACTGGAAGCCAGGACGAGGTTTGATCGCAGCCAAGGATAGCAGGAAAGGGTTTTGTGTGAGGACATTTTCAGTTCACCAGGAAAAGGTCAGTCTCATTTGTTTGGACATGAATGTATGGGTTTTTCGTATTAAATTCCACATAAAAAATTGAATAACATAATCAATAATATCAGAAAAGCTTCATCAAACTTAAATAGAGTTGTCCCTAATAACTCCTAATAGTTAAATGTTAATAAAAACTTTCAATAGAAAACCAAAAGGAAATAAAATTTCCAGTTGTAAATGTTATGTTTAAGAATAATAAGAAATAGCAAATATTAAGCATTGATTGCCTTTTGAATAAAATAAAAAATATTTTGATTATAATTGTAACCCATATTTGTATTTTTTTTTACTCTTTTCTTTTCTATCCCGATTAGGAACCATTAAGAAATATTCAGAAGCCACGAAAGTAAGTAATTAATTTATAATTCGCCCTGAGATTGAAAACATATTGATATGTGATCTGGTTAATTAATTAGATTAGTATTAATACATTGATTAAATTAAGTGACATATAAGAATATTATCTCATATCAATAATCAAGATCACATCAGTATATACATTGTAAATTCCAAGTCATGATTTCCAAAGTTTACACATTGTAAATTATGATTCGGGAGTGCTCCTAGTATCATTTAACGTGTCTTGGTTTGTTTATTTCTACTGCATCTTTACTGTTTCTGTTAACTAATCTAAACGTAGAGATATTTTTTGAGATTCTTTAACTCTTTCAATGCTGGGGTTTGTCACATCCCACCTGTCTGTTAGTGGCAAAAAAGTTCACCTGTCGGATGCCGGGTTAAAACATGACAAATTAGATGTGGAATGAAAGCTTATAACCCAAAGATGGTACTAAAGGTGAGAAATTTGGCCTCCGACTTCAGGATAAAGAGTTGCAACCCGAAGTATTGTTCTAAATTCGCAGAAATAGTACAAACTATGTATTACTCGACGCGCCTTAGAAAGACGAGAACAAATATTTATGCCTGTCCGGTTTTATGCCTGTCTGTCCGTCCGTCTGTCAGATATAATCACAGAGGTTGAATGAAAGATTATAACCCATAGATGGTACTAGCGATTAGAAATTTGACGCGCATTAGAAAAATGAGAACAAAGAAATACTTTTTTTAGTTTTACACCACTTCCGGTTAAAATGGTGTACCCGGAAGTGACACACATAGTCACAGAAAAATATACTTGATCAATTTACGTGTATTAAGAGGTCGAAACCGAATTTTTTTAATTCTGGTTTTGATGTCATATGCGGTTAAAAAATTGTCTGGAAGTGGAAGAAACCAGTTTAATAGTTGTCCCCTTCGAGTAGCGAAAAATAAACAATACTTTGTAAAAACATTCAACATTGGTTGATATTCCGCTGTTTTCATATTATTTATTGACCTAAGTTTTTGTAAAATGCACTAGTCTTTTTTAAAGATATCATTGGACAATTTACTCACTGTTTTTGGATTTTACAAAATCGCTTGGATTGGCATGAAATTTGACATAAGCATAGCTAACATGTCAAAGAAAAAAGTGATATTGTGCCAGTGTGTGCTTTTTTCTGGGGATGAGTACCACCCCCTTCTCGAGTGTGAAAAAATATAGGTAAAAATATGTCCGTAAGTGGATAAACTAATTAAATTCCTTGTATTTTTTGTTTTTAGATGGTTTTTCGTAAATAAATCAAAAAGTAAGTATTTGATCGAAAAAACTATTCTTAGCAAATATAAAGCTTATAAAACAGTAAAAAAAATTATGTATGTATGAAGTCTGGACACACAATAAAAACAGAGTTGGAGCTGAACAACAGTTGGTTCTTATTCGTCGAATTCCAAATCGACTAGTTCAACGTAAAATATCCAAAAAATAACGCACTTTTCGGGGAAAACTCGCCACAAATTTTTTAAAGTGTTTAAAAAAGTTTTATTTTTGTTATTTAAAAAGTATCTATTCTATCACCATCAGCATCAAAAGTAAGTTAGGCTTTAAATAAAATATGTCCCTTTTTTGCTAAAAGAAATCGTGAAAATCACCACCTAATTAGCATTCCATATGAAATTAATAGTTACCGCCCTAGTTAATTTACTTATATTATACTGTTTATATGATCTATAAGATTTATTGGCAAGAAATGCTTATTAAAAAAAATTGGTTTTAAAATAAAAAAATTTTAATTTTGAAAAAAAATGCCTTGGTTTAAAATAACTTAAACATTAGTGATACTAAATATCTCAAAGAGTAAAAAATGTACATATCACATAAACAATACATAAGTAAATTAGGCGGTGATTTTTACATTTTTTTAACAAAAAAGAGACTTCATTTTGATGCTAACTAACTTTTGATGCTAGAAACGTTTATAAAAATACAAATAAAACTTTTTAGACATTTTATAACAGTTGTAAGTCATGAGTTTTTCCCGAAAAGTGCTTCGTTTTATGGTTATTTCATGTTAAAATATTCGATTTGTATTTTGACGAAGTAGAACCTGCTTTTCATTAAGGTGATACAGTAGCGATCAACAGGTAGCCAAAACGCGTTCCAAGATTGCGGCTGTAATTTTGAATATTTTTTCGAGATATTTGGCACACGTATTCGTAATATAATAAAGAATGGCGGTACAGAGCCGAATTTGAAAAATATATTAATATGTGGAAATTACTCTGTAATTAAATATAATATTAAAAAAACGAGCCTGTACCGCCATTAAGAAGAACAAAAAAATACACTTTCTTCAAATAAACTTTTTATCCGATGCCTAGATTTTGTGTCATTTTGGAACTACTAATGAAATACAAAATTTTAGTAGTTCCAAAATGACACAAAATCTAGGCATCGGATAAAAAAGTTCATTTGAAGAAAGTGTATTTTTTTGTTCTTCTTAATGGCGGTACAGGCTCGTTTTTTAAATATTGTATTTAATTACAGAGTAATTTCCACATATTCATATATTTTTCAAATTGGGCTCTGTACCGCCATTCTTTATTATATTACGAATACGTGTGCCAAATATCTCGAAAAAATATTCAAAATTACAGCCGCAATCTTGGAACGCGTTTTCGCTACCTGTTGATCGCTACTGTTTCCTCTTAACTACAACTCTACTTTTACAGGGTCTACAGACTTCATACATACACCATTGTTTTCACTTTTTTATACGCTATATTTTTGCTAAGAATATTTTTCGTTAAAATACTTTTTGAGTTTTTTTCTAAAACCGTCTAAAAACGTGACTTTTTTGTTGAAAAACGAACATAATATATTCACTTGCAAATAACTCAAACAGTATGTTAAGAAAAAATCTATAGAACAAAAACTAGCTTAGAATTACTCAGTTTATCCACTTTAGGACTTATTTTGAATGTATGTCTTTTCACATTATAAAAGTGGTTGTACTAACTCCCAAGGCAAAAGCACACGTCGGCACAATATCACTTTTTCTTTGACCTGTCAGCTATGTGCATACCCAATTTCATGTCAATCCAAGCGGTTGTTTAAAATTCGGAGGTTTTGCAATATTTACCGTGAGTGGATGGACTACAGATATATGTATATTAGATAAAAATTATAGTCTCAGCGAATCTTTGAAATATCTCCATTCCTTTGAAATGTTACATTTTTTAAGCCTTGAGGGAGTAGGCGCAAAATTATGACCAATGCTATTTAAATGCATTCAGTTTATTCGAATCCTGAGAAAACTAATAAGAATTTTGGAAAAATTTAAACGCAGAATGAAAGATTACATTATAACCGAGGGCGAAACTCTCTAAAAACTTTTATGTTTATATTGATAAGTGAAAGGGTGAAAAAAAAAAGAAAATTTAGTGTGATTTTTTATTTCAAATATTTAATTCAAAAGAAATTTTTGTTTATTCTATTCTTTTTGACATGAGGCTGTATTTGATTTCTCTATGTCATTGTATGCTATTGGTTAGTTCCTATCATTTCAGCCGACGTACGTCACGATTGGATCAATAGGGCCGAACATACATAACTAAGGCCCTTTTGGCATGATGCTGTATTATTTTGAAGTCGATACAGCCTGAATATTTTTTTTTATTTTTTTACGTTCTATGTGATTAAAAAAATTAAGAATCACCGCAATTTTAGCCCACCACCCCCTTCCCCTTTCCCCACATCAAAAAATGTCAATTTTTCGATTTTATTTTTTTTTAAGTTGGTTTGCAATTAAATTATAAATTACAAAAAATTCACACGCACAGCTGAGGCTTTTACAAAACATATATTTTTATGGACCCGAAGGTCGAGTGTACATAACCTCAATGTTTTTTGTTTTTTTAATAGGTACGTATAACTTTTTTTGGCGATGGCTGCATGTCTAATTTTTTTGCGTTTTGTGAATTTTATCAAAATCTGTATTTCTGACTTTTTTCAGATTTATTCGTAAGGTGCGCCATCTTCAAAAATCCGGAGAACTGGTTTTTTCGGTAGTTTTTTGGGATTTTCTCCATTTTATATACTTCAAAATAGACTAACTCAAGGTTTTTTATAGGTTACGTATATATAATTTGAAATAACTGAGTTTTTAGGGATATTCAAAAATTGTGTAAAACACCTAAACCCCCCAAAAACTATGTTTTTTCAAATTCTTAAAAGTTTCTTAATTCTTTCGTACCCCATGAAGTTAAATTACAAAGCCATTAAAATATAACTAGAGGTGATTCATACCTACTTACCATCTCAATTGAATGCAATCATCGGCAAAGCCATCTTTTAGTGTCATTGTGTCATCCCCAAAAATCTACCTGGGTCTTAAAATGCAGGTATGCATACTTGTTCCGTTATAACTCTTATCTTTTAAAATTTTGTAGTAAAAGCATTTCTATAGCTATAGTGAGTTTATTGCCCTACCTCTTTATGTGGCTTAATGATTTGGATTGTAAACACAGATAAGAAAGGGTGTGATAGACCAGAGAAATTAGCAAATAAATGGCCTCTTTCGTGACATCCGTTGATACAGGTATCTAAGAACTGCTTATGGCATTAGGGTAAATTTAGTTACAACAGTATCCAATATAAAAATTATGCAAAAAATCAAACGTACTTTTTAACTTATAAACAATATATAAACAATTAAAGATCGCTATTTGATTGTAAATATTAAAGGTGGAGACCGGTATGCTGTATGGAAAGGTGATACAATTTTACTGAAGAGCATAGAAAATTCTTTAAAATGAGTGTTTGGAAAGTTCTTTTTGTTAATTTGTTGCTTAGTTATTGGGAAAATAGCTTCAAAAGTCGATTTTTTGAAAATAATTAATAACTTTTCTAAAAATACACTAAAAGCTTTATTTTCGCGTAAGTAAAGGAACAATATTAGAAGTATTCAGCCGTTAAAATTTCAAGAAGTTTTACCTAATAGTTATTGCAAAATTGAAATTGTTTATCCCAAAAAGCTTCTATCTACAGCGTTATTATGCATAAACTATTAGGTCAACATAAATTCTAAAGACATCAAACCAAAGAGAAAGGTTCAATTTATCAAATTAGATCAAGTCTTGAATAAAAAGTTTATAATAAATATTATAAATAATTATAAAATAATTTTGAAAAAGTAGTGTTATTTTAAGCTTATTCGCGAACTCAAGCGAGGGTGCTGCCGCTTATTTTGAACTAGAGGAATTGGGATGAAGATTTAAACAAAACATCCGTTAACCTATATATCAATGTCGATTGAATGCTTGTCTGGTGTGTTCATTTAATGAATGATTTATTTATATTAATTAATTACATCAATAAAAATATTAATTATATCAAAATGCATTATCCCAATTACATCGGCCATTTTCATGCAACTGCACTGCCACCTATAGTCGATTGAGTTCGCGAATAAACAATTAAAATAACAACCGCATTAACATGTGGGAATTAACTAATTTTGATGGGAAATAAGCCACAATTTTACTAAAAAAAATGGTTTTATTTTGACAACGACACCCGATTTGAGCGTCGAAACGTTAATAAAATCAGTTTTTTTAGTAAAATTGTGGCTTATTTCCCATCAAAACTAGTTAATTCCAAAAATGCCACAAGAAAATAGCTTCAGAACAACAACACGTAGGAAGTTAATTTTTTTTATTCGACATGTTGGTATTCTTATAGAAACTGAAACAAAAATTTAATGCCCTACAACCCTTAAAACCCGAGTTAGCCACTTTTTTCAAAAATTCACCGGGGCTTTGTTTATAAATATTAGAAAATTTGAAAAGCAACATTTAAACGAATGAAAGAGCATGTTTATACAAAAAAAAATTAAAACGATTCTTTTAAAAACGAGCCGTCCATGATGCGCCAAAAGTGAAGAGTTTAAAAGTAAAGCGATTCTTACCCTCTTGATTTTATTATCAAAAACTTAATTCACAACTACACATTTATAAAAGGCGCAATACCTCCGGTAAGATTTAGGTACAAAATTAACAAAACCCAAAAAAAAATATATAATACAATATTCCAGTTACCCGTCGTTTGTCACCATTAATCCCTTTATCCTAAAGATAAATAACAGTTTGTCGACGAAAATTCCATTCGATCAAATGTTCGTCGATGAATTGTCCATTCGATGAATTGTGCATTCGACCAACTGTTTGTCGACCAACTGTTGTCGACCAATTTTCCGTCGACGAAGTGTTCTCGACCAGCTTTCCGACACCGGATTTGGGTGTCATTGTATTCTGTTGGTTAATTCCTACCATTTTAGCCACCGTACGTCATGATTGGAAAAATAGCAGCGAATATACGTAACTAAGGCCCTTTCAATATTTTACTGTAATTGATTTTTCTGTGTCATTGTATTCTGTTGACTGATTCCTATCATTTGAGCCGCCGTACGACACGTTTGGACCAATGGGAGTGAAGATACGTAACTAATACCTAACAAGAGGTTTACTCAAACTTCTTTTTTGTACTTATACCACTCGGTAAAAGTACAAAAAAAAGTTTGGGTAAACTTTTGCACAACTGTGTAAATACTAACGAAAAATCTAAAATATTAAAAAAAATTAGTGGAATCCGTTAATCTGTTCTCGAAAAAATTAGCTATGAAAATGAGCATAATTTTCTATATCCCTAACTTTTGACGAGCAGTTTAGCTTAAATGGGGAAAAGCGGTAAGCTTAGACCAAACACCAGTAGGAGGCATTCAATTAATTGAGGAAAAAAATTAAATGGATAACAATATTTATTTCAGTTACACAAAAGGCATTGTCCCGCTAGAATGTTTGAAATCACAATTAATAGTCCTACAAAAAAGACAGGCGTTTAAAAGTGATAAGACCATTGAACAATAAGCCTGTGAGCTACCTTTTAAACACATTCTTAAAAATAATCCATAACACAATTAAAAAAAGGTTTGTTTCTTTTTTCTAATTCTTTTATAGACTTCAGAAATTCAACAACTTCTCCTGATTATGTTTAAAAAAACGTACGGAATGCACTAAATGAAAAAAAAAAAAAGAAAAAGATTTATCATACCGTTATACTATAATATATCCTTACGTTGAATATTTGATGCTTCCCTGTGGAGTATAAAACGGACAGTTGTGTTTTTCCCGTGATCTGCCTTGTTTAGTCTTCTTTGTCGTTTTATTCGTTAAATCCCATCCTCTTAAGTCACAACGTCAGAAAGCAGTGGGTATATGCAGTTAACGGGAGGCCTATGTCGAACAGTGAACGTTGGGGCCCTTTCGCGTTTATCATATGTAGAGAAGTCGCTTGTCAAAAACTGGACGTATGTAATCGTATTCTATTTGTTAAATACTCTCACATAATATGTCATACCATGTGCGTTAATCCATTTTATTTCTACAATTTTAAAGTGTTATTACATGCCGTCATTTTCATTTGTCTACACCATCGTATTCTGCCAGTTAAATCCCATCGTTTCAGGCGCTGTACGTCACGATTGAACCAATAGGACCGAAGATACATAACTAAGGCCCTTTTGACCTGCTGCTTGTTTGATTTTTCTGTGTCATTGTCTTCTATGATGCCTAAGGCATATTTATGACATGTCTTATTTTTAAAGAAAACAAGTAATTGGACTTCGTAAGTCCTAGGTTTTCACCCAAAGTAATCGAAAGTAGAATTGGAAGTCGATATTTGAATTCTTCGTGTAACTTTGCGTGGATTGATATACAAATTTACTAATTTTGAGTCATTTTTACTAAACTGTTTACACAGAAATAACTCTAAAGATTCAAACCTTTCAATACGCTTCGATTTATGTGTTCGTATACTATTTCTGAGTCTATTGGGACCGTGCAAGTTCGGCAAAACGACACCTGGTTTCTACGCTCTGCAACTTTATTCGCACTTTTAATTATATTGGCCAATTATATTAGTCCTGGTTACTGGATAATTGTCAAGGCCATAATCCAAAAAAATAATAAGAAGAAAAAATAAGATTCAGGTTATGTTATTAAAACGTAAACAATTGTATGTAGTAAATAAAATTAGTTATTAAAATGCAGTAATGCAAGCAAAATACAATTAATTTAATTTGCCTTCATATAATAATTGCATATAATATCAATATTGCAGAGCAACATATAATTTTTCTTCTTCAATGACAGTAGGTATGAAATGTACGTCAATTTGACAATTTCAATGGACAATATGAATTATTTAAGAAAGTTGCAATATTTCTCCGCTATTCGCGCACGATCGTTTCTCGTATCCGTTCCAAGTACTTGCACACCGCGAATAATGGCATTTCCGGTTATAACTTTTTAAGCGGAAATTACGTAAAAACCAAAATTTTACATTTGTTCTCATCTTGCTAAGCCACGTTGAATAATATATCACTTATTCTCTTTCGGCAACTTTAAAATAGTAAATACTTACGGTTGCAACTCTAAAACCGGAACTCCGACGTCAAATTTCTCATCTTTAATAATACCATCCTTAAGTTAAAAGCTTTCATTCGACACCCGATTTGTCATTCTATCTGTATTAATAACGGAGGAGTTGTATTCGCGGATGGACAGACATACGGACAGACAGCCTAGGTAAAATTTTTCATCTTTAATACCATGCTTGAACTATAAGCTATCATTTGGCACCTCATTTGCCATTATACCTGGTATAATGACGGAGGATTTATACTCGCGGTCGGAGGGATCGACGGACAGACAGCCTAGGTCAAATTTTTCACCTTTAGTATCATCCTTGGATTATAAGCTTTCATTTGACACCTCATTTGTCATTCTACCTGGTATATTGACGGAGGAGCTATATTCGCGGTCGGACGGACCGACGGTCAGACAGCGTAAGTCAAATTTCTCACCTTTAGTACCATCCTTGGATTATAAGCTTTCATTTGACACCTCTTTTGTCATTCTACCTGGTATAGTAGAGGAGTTATATTCGCGGTCGGACGGACCGACGGACAGACAGCCCAAGTCAAATTTCTCACCTTTAATACCATCCTTGGATTATAAGCTTTCATTTGACATCTCATTTGTCATTCTACCTGGTATAATGACGGAGGAGCTATATTCGCGGTCGGACGGACAAACGGACAGACAGCCTAAGTCAAATTTCTCACTTTTAGTACCATCCTTGGATTATAAGCTTTCTTTTGACACCTCATTTTTCATTCTACCTGGTATAATGACGGAGGAGTTATATTCGCGGTCGGACGGACCGACGTCTCACCTTTAGTACCATACTTCGATTATAAGCTTTCATTTGACATCTCATTTGTCATTCTACCTGGTATAATGACGGAGGAGCTATATTCGGGGTCGGACTGACCGACGCGACGGACAGACAGCCTAAGTCAAATTTCTCACCTTTAGTACCATCTTTGGATTATAAGCTTTCATTTGACACCTCATTTGTCATTCTACCTGGTATATTGACGGAGGAGCTATATTCGCGGTCGGACGGACCGACGGTCAGACAGCGTAAGTCAAATTTCTCACCTTTAGTACCATCCTTGGATTATAAGCTTTCATTTGACACCTCTTTTGTCATTCTACCTGGTATAGTAGAGGAGTTATATTCGCGGTCGGACGGACCGACGGACAGACAGCCCAAGTTAAATTTCTCACCTTTAATACCATCCTTGGATTATAAGCTTTCATTTGACATCTCATTTGTCATTCTACCTGGTATAATGACGGTGGAGCTATATTCGCGGTCGGACGGACAGACGGACAGACAGCCTAAGTCAAATTTCTCACTTTTAGTACCATCCTTGGATTATAAGCTTTCTTTTGACACCTCATTTTTCATTCTACCTGGTATAATGACGGAGGAGTTATATTCGCGGTCGGACGGACCGACGTCTCACCTTTAGTACCATACTTCGATTATAAGCTTTCATTTGACATCTCATTTGTCATTCTACCTGGTATAATGACGGAGGAGCTATATTCGGGGTCGGACTGACCGACGCGACGGACAGACAGCCTAAGTCAAATTTCTCACCTTTAGTACCATCTTTGGTTATAAGCTTTCATTTGACACCTCATTTGTCATTCTACCTGGTATAATGACGGAGGAGTTATATTCGCGGTCGGACGGACCGACAGCCTAAGTCAAATGTCTCACCTTTAGTACCATCCTTGGATTATAAGCTTCTATTTGACACCTCATTTGTCATTCTACCTGGTATAATGACGGAGGAGCTATATTCGCGGTCGGTCGGACCGACGGACAGACAGCCTAAGTCAAATTTCTCACCTTTAGTACCATCCTTGGATTATAAGCTTTCATTTGACACCTCATTTGTCATTCTACCTGGTATAATGACGGAGGAGTTATATTTGCGGTCGGACAGACCGAAGGACAGAAAGTTTAAGTCAAATATATCACCTTTAGTACCATCCTTGGATTATACGCTTTCATTTGACACCTCATTTGTCATTCTACCTGGTATAATGACGTAAGAGTTATATTCGCGGTCGGACAGACCGACGGACAGATAGTTTAGGTCAAATTTCTCACCTTTAGTACCATCCTTGGATTATAAGCTTTCACATTTTTTAAAAATTCGGTGAAAACAACTTGATGCCAGAATGATTTGTTGATGAAAATAATATATACATTCTCAAATTGCCTATTTTTCGTTGTGGATAATATTGTATTCAACAGTGATGCCAAATTTCTGATGCCAAAATGATTGATAATGAAAGTGGGATATACGTTTTCATGTATATAGCGGCAGCGACAAAACGGTAAAACACTGAACTAAATGTATATAATATTTTCACTGTGCCATCATTTTGAACTCAAACATTTTATGGAATAAACTTATATAAGTCAGTAAGGAATAAACAAAGAAAGCTGATATATTAAAGTAACATCAAGGAATCAAATCTCTAACTACAGAGTTGATTAGACTTCTGCTAACAAGTACAGGAAAAAAGTTATTAAGGTAGTGTAAAGTGGCATCGATATACAGATGCCACTTTGCAAGACGATGCCAAATTGATGGTAAATGCATAATGTATCGATGCCAAATTGATAGTAGGATTTATATATATATATATATATATATATATATATATATATATATATATATATATATATATATATATATATATATATATATATATATATATATATATATTGATGCACGTTAAGTTGTGACTTCCGGTATACAGAAGAGGCTGTCCGACTTCCACCTTTTCTACTAGGAATTATTTTTTAAAAATTGTGTATTTGGTAAAAGGGGGGCTTATAAAATGGGTCTACCTATTGAGGGGAAAGGATTTACCAAAATAAATTTTGTATATATATACGTATATACCGAAGCGTACATCATACGTTATGGCTTCCATATATAGGGTAGTTCAAGGCGCGTTGTCACTTCCAGCGGTGTTGTCATATTTTGGAAGTCACAACGACTCGTCTGCTAGATTTACCTCCTATTTTGAGCGTAATGTGTGATCTTTTGAAACTTTTACTGTGAATACAGTTGTCTGTGTTTTAAAGTTGTCCATTTAAATTAAAATATTGATATTCTTTTGATTATACAGGTTTACAAAAAAATACATTTCGGACTATTTGACGAAACCATATGACTAGGGGGGTTTTTGGGGTCGCTGGTTACGAATCCGGGGTTCGCTAACCTCTATCACGTCAGGTAAAGGTTATTTCAAGGACAAATCAAGATAAATCGACAGTCGCTCTGAAAAAGTATATTAGGAGGGTTTTGGGGTCGCTTATAACGAATCCCGGATCTGCTGACTCTATCACGTGTAGCTGAAGGTCATTTCGAGGTCAAATCAAGATAAATCAACACAATCGCTGTGAAAAAGTATATTAGGGTGTTTTTGGGGTCCCTGATCACAAAACTGGGGCCCGTTGAGCTCAACCACGTCAGGTAAAGGCCATTTCAAGGTCAAATCCATTTTGTTAACTCCTCCTGATTTGAACTTGAAATGACCTTTACATGACGTAGTAGAGCTCAACGGACCGCAGTTTTCATGATCAGCGACCCCAAAACTCCCTATACTTTCAGAGCAATTGTGTCAATTTGTTGATTTGACCTTAAAATGACGTTGAACTAGACGAGATAGAGGTCAGCGCACTCCGGATTCATCTTCAGCGACCCCAAGAACCCCCTAATATACTTTTTCAGAGCGACTGTCGATTTATCTTGATTTGACCTTGAAATGACCTTTACCTGACGCGATAGAGGTGAGCAGACCCCGGATTTGTGATCAGCCACTCCAAAAACCCCCTTGTCATATGGTTTCGTCAAATTGTCCGAAATTTAGTTTTTTTTGTAAACCTGTGTTATTTATGATAATATGATTGATATTTATTTTAACAAAAATACTAATATATTATTATTGCTGTAAAATGGATTTATTGGAATTAATTAAAAAAGTGTTAATAGTAAGTCATTTATTTATGAAAATTATATCAAAAATGTTAATAAATAAATTTGAACTTATAGAAAATTTTAATATTTTAGATTTTATTACAGGCACCGTCCTTTTAATTTTTGATGTACCAATAATATATGTAATAAAAAATTAAATGGCTAAACCCTCCAGGTGGGGATTACCCGCTAAAAAGCTATCTAGATCTAGATCCATCTTTTTCGAGCAGATTTTTCCCAATCTGCTACTCGATACTATTGACTATGCTTCTCCATTTCTTTCTATCCTCTTTTGTTTTTCTGCTAGTCTCTAATTCCTGCCCTATATAAATCTTCCTTTAATTCCTGTAACCATTTATTCTAGTTCCTCCGCGTCTCCTTCTAACTCCGGGTCTCCATTGTAAAATTGAGTTTATAGTTGTTGCGCTACCTGCTCTCCATATATGCCCCAACAATCCAACTCTGTGCCCAAATCTGAAAATCTGGAATAATATCTACCCGGGTCGAAACATTTTTTTTTAATATATGAAAATAGTTATTTATGAAACGGAGTGAGTGCTATACATCGCGTAAGTTCGCAAAAAGTACTTCACGCACAATTTCATACAATATTTTATCTACGATAAACAAATAAAAATACTGTAACTCTTCGTCACTGGAATTCATTTCTATTCTACAATTCTTAGAACTGTGACATATAAAAATTCTAATTTCTTTCAAACCACAAAACTGTCAAATTTTTTTTTTGTAATTTATTGCTCATTATGTCATCACCTCTCTTGTGCTCTGCACAAGAGATCTAAGGTTAGAGCTAAGAATAAGCTTGGCTAGGTGCTACGTTTTCTCGACTCTGTTTTACGGAATGGAAGCTTGGACCTTGAATGCGGCATCAATGAAAAAACTGGAATCATTCGAGATGTGGGTATATAGAAGAATTCTAAAAATATCATGGACAGAACACGTCACAAACAAAGAGGTTCTGAGAAAGGTGAATAAAGAAATGGAAGTCTTAAATACAATTAAAACCAGAAAATTGGAATATCTCGGACATATTACACGTGGAGAGAGATACAACTTGCTCCAACTCATTATGCAGGGAAAGATTCAAGGAAAAAGAAGCATAGGGAGACGCAGAATATCGTGGTTGCGCAACCTGAGAGAATGGTACGGATGTACATCAAACGAACTTTTCAGAGCAGCCGTCTCCAAGGTCCGAATAGCTATGATGATTGCCGACCTCCTTCGCGGAGATGGCACTTGAAGAAAAAGAAGATGTCATCACCATGAAACGCGAAAGTTAAGAAAGAATATTTAATTATATGAAAGTGTGTCAAAAACAGTGAGAAAAAGTAAATCCCATTTAAAATACATTGTTACTTCATGCTTACTTTAAAGCACTGCTATCTATAATGACAGTTTTCACAAACTAAAAATTTATATATTATAATATGACATAGAGTAGATAAAAGTCATTTATTAATTATTAATTGATTATAGTCAGAAGAAAATTAGATCATGCACCCCTTGTTTTTTATAATTGTTAACATACTAAATTACATATCCAATAATTAGATATTGTTATCCATTAAATATATCGATGCAGATCGGCCTTATATCGGATCCTCTTCTATTAGTCCGTTCGCTGACGGTAAAATATTGCAAAACCCATAAATTTTAAAAAACCACTTAAGATTGACATGAAATTTGGCATACACATACATAGGTAACATATCAAAGAAGAAAATTGTTATTGTGCCGATGTTTTCTTTTGCCAAGCAGACATTCCGTTAACATTTTTAGTCACAACATAAAAGCAATGTTAAAGTATTATTAGAGCAACGCGTTATGGTATCACATTTCTTTTAATGACCGACACACAAAATATTTTAATGACGGATCCCACACTAGAACCAGATTTTTATTACCTACTGCTGATAAGGTAAAGTTATCAAATATCACTCGTTGTCATCTCTGTGTTAATTTGAAATAATAAAATATAAATATTGTAGTTTTGTATTCTAAAATATTTGGAAAAAATATCTATGTATTTTTTTTTTCATTTAGGTACACATCATTTTAAGGGATTGTCCGGAAGAGTACAGGCTCAGTATATCGGCAAATGAATTTTGTTTTAAATACCGTCCGTATAGAGGAGGTGCTCGTTGTGGATAGGCGCAAAATCTTAGTCCAGTGCTAATTAAATGCATTAATTTTTTTCGAATTCTGAGAAAACTAATAAGTATTTTTGAAAAATTTAAACGCAGAATGGAAGCTTACATTATTACCGAGGGCAGAAAGTCCCTGAAAACTTATATAATGTTTATTTTAATAACTTATATACCTAATATATGTTTATTTTAATAAAGATAATGGGATGAAAAAACAAGAGAAAAGTTAGTGTGATTTTTAATTTCGAATATTTCATTCAAAAGAAACTTTTTTTTATTCTAAGGGACTTTCGGTCCCCCGTAATAATGTTATAGGTCTGGATCCCGCGTATGAAAAAAACGTTGATTAATAGCAAGCTGAAAATTTGTTAATAGCTTAAGGGTGTCTAGTCGGATAAACTTTGATATATGGGAACACTGGAACAGGGGCAGTTTTAACTGTGGAACAGGTTAAAAATTTGGAACGGTCAGACCACGAAAACGGCACATTTATTTTGTCCGACAGAATAGACTTAAACTCTCCGAACAGAGATTAAACTTTCATGCAAAAATCAGACTGCTATTTATCACCTGTCATAATTCCTGTCATATGACATATTCTATATGTTCCACTCATTAAAACGCCCGTTTGGTGATAAATAGCAACCTGATTTTTGCATGAGAGTTTAATCTCTGTTCGGAGAGTTTAAGTCTATTCTGTCGGACAAAATAAATGTGCCATTTTCGTGGTCTGACCGTTCCAAATTTTTAACCTGTTCCACAATTAAAACTGCCCCTGTTCCAGTGTTCCCATATATCAAAGTTTATCCGACTAGACACCCTTAAGCTATTAACAAATTTTCAGCTTGCTATTAATCAACTTTTTTTTCATACGCGGGATCCAGACCTATTATCTTTCATTCTGGGTGTATGTTTTAAAAAATATTTATTAGTTTTCTCAGGATTCGAAAAAAATAAATGTATTTAAATAGCATTGGACAGAGATTTTGCGCCTACCCCCTTAAGAGAGAGTTTACTGTATTTTATATTATTACTAGAATTTATTACTTTAAACTTTTTATCGCTCTTGATTCATTTTATCGTGTATTTAATTCCATTCAATTGTAATTGTACATTCAATTTTTTTGTAATTTTTACACGTTTTATTACTTTCGAAATAACAATAACTATAAAATCGATTTTTCAGCCTACTTGGGTCAAAAAAATACACAATTTTCGGAAATTTCGTTAAATGAGAACATTTACCTACATTTCTTGTATTTAAGCTTTTAATAAGGTTTTTAAAAATAATTTAGATTATTTAATAGATACATTCACCGGCACGAAAAACGGGCACCCCAAAAAATGGGTCATTTTTGATGGCTCGTATCTCCTAAACCTATTCTCCGATTTAAGTATTTCTTTAATATGTTATAGCCTTATTCTTTAACTATATCGCTGTAATAATATTGTTTCTAGACAGGTAAATTATCATTGTATACTGGGCGTACCAATCAAACTGGTTTTTTTTTCAATTTTCACAACACTCTGTGGAATATTCTAGCCTTTATACAATATTGAAATTAAAACCCAACTATAGTCCCAGGTTTTCTTAATGTTCTGTTTGTTATTCATTCGCTTATGTTGGATAATAAAAAAGTTAGGGACTTTAACAATTAAACATGTTCTTTATCAATACATGGTGTTTCTAAATAAGTGCGACAAACTTTAAGGGGTAATTCTGCATGAAAAAATAATGATCGTTTTCTTGATAAAGCTATGTCCGCAAATGCTTGCAAATATAAAATTATTTTGCCAAACGATCATTATTTTTTCATGCAGAAATTACCCCTTAAAATTTGTCGCACTTATATTTAGAAACACCTGTATCGATAAAGAACATGGCTAGTTGTTAAAGTCCTTAACTTTTTTATTATCCAACGTAAGCGAATGAATAAAAAAACAGAATGTTAATAAAACCTGGAGCTATAGTTAGGCTTTAATTTAAATATTTTATAAAGGCTAGAATATTTCACAGGGTGTTGTGAAAATTGAGAAAAAACCCAGTTTGATTGGTACACCCGGTATACAATGAAAATTTACCTACCTATCAACAATGTTATCATAGCTATATTGTTAAATAATAAGGCTATAACATATTAAAAACATTACTTAAATCGGACCAAAGGTTTGGGAGATACGAGACATCAAAAATTACCTATTTTTTTAGGGTGCCCGTTTTTCGTGCCGGTGAGTGTAGATTAAATTAGAAGTTCATTGTAAAAAAGGAAGTAAACAAAAACACGAGAAAAATGAATTTATATAAGTAAATAGGTAAGTAAATATTATAGATTGAAATAAGTACAGAAAATATATAATTATAGAGATATATAATCACTTATTGTACCTTCATTTAAGGCTAACTTTAAAAGTAAAGCAGATCTGCTATTATTCATGTTTAAAAACAAAAGGCACACAAAACACTAAGTACGATTAGGACCGCGAATCTACAACAGATAAATGTCTGGAAACCGTTACACAGGGTTGCCAAAAAACGGAAGTCACACCGAGCGGTGTGGTATACGGAAGACGCTACGCGTTGTGTACATAACCTGTATAGTAGAACGGGAGCGACACTAGCGCTGGTGATATACCGTCGAACTAAAATCTGATCTTATGAGTATGTTAGATACGATATGACTTCCAGCGAAATTTTTAATATAAGCCTTCTGATACCATCTAGTAGCCAAATTCGTAAAAATATAGGCAAAACGTTGTGACTTCCGAAATCGGAAGTCATAACGGTATATATGAAGTAACAGCGTATTACGAGAATCTACTTTGGAAGTCACATGGATACATGTATCAATATATATATATATATATATATATATATATATATATATATATATATATATATATATATATATATATATATATATATATATATATACAGTTTTTGGTTATTAGGTTATGCAGCAATTGATAAGTGTACTCTTTTAAGTCTTTATTCCGAGCTTTCGTTCATGATTATGAACATCGTCAGGGTGCTACAATTATATTATATATGTGAAACAATACGAAAATATGTATATAAAATTATATGTACTTACAACTTATTGAGGATATTTCAAATAGGTGGTCATTAAAATGAGAATTGTACTTATTAAAATGGTCATGTAATGTCTCGATAAAACAAAATTATTCAAATAAAAATTTTATAATTTAGTTCAACTTCAAAATCGACGAAATATAAAATGACACTTGGACATTCATGACATGGCATTATTTGAAATATCTAACAAAAATTTTTAAAGATGATCAATTTAGTAAACGACCAATAGGGTCAATGATAATTAAGAAAGTATTTTTTAAATTTTATAAATTACTGTTGAAATTATAAATTAAGGTAAAATTTAAAAAAATTAGTAAGATTTTTTGATCAAGTTTAATTAGAAGTTTTAAATTATTTATATAAAAGTAATTTATAAAGTTGTTGACAAAAATTAATTTATACAAAAGTAATTTATAATGTTGTTGACAAGTCAGAGTATCTAGAAGAGATTAAAATTATATAAAAATTACTTTTGTATAAATTAATTTTTGTCAACAACTTTATAAATTACTTTTATATAAATAATTTAAAACTTCTAATTAAACTTGATCAAAAAATCTTACTAATTTTTTTAAATTTTACCTTAATTTATAATTTCAACAGTAATTTATAAAATTTAAAAAATACTTTCTTAATTATCATTGACCCTATTGGTCGTTTACTAAATTGATCATCTTTAAAAATTTTTGTTAGATATTTCAAATAATGCCATGTCATGAATGTCCAAGTGTCATTTTATATTTCGTCGATTTTGAAGTTGAACTAAATTATAAAATTTTTATTTGAATAATTTTGTTTTATCGAGACATTACATGACCATTTTAATAAGTACAATTCTCATTTTAATGACCACCTATTTGAAATATCCTCAATAAGTTGTAAGTACATATAATTTTATATACATATTTTCATATTGTTTCACATATATAATATAATTGTAGCACCCTGACGATGTTCATAATCATGAACGAAAGCTCGGAATAAAGACTTAAAAGAGTACACTTATCAATTGCTGCATAACCCAATAACCAAAAACTGTACATTTACTGTCAGCAAAGACTCATTGTCTTCTTAATATATATATATATATATATATATATATATATATATATATATATATATATATATATATATATTGATGCACGTTAAGTTATGACTTCCGGTATACAGAAGAGGCTGTCCGACTTCCACCTTTTCTACTAGGAATTATTTTTTAAAAATTGTGTATTTGGTAAAAGGGGGGCTTATAAAATGGGTCTACCTATTGAGGGGAAAGGATTTACCAAAATAAATTTTGTATATATATACGTATATACCGAAGCGTACAGCATACGTTATGGCTTCCATATATAGGGTAGTTCAAGGTGCGTTGTCACTTCCAGCGGTGTTGTCATATTTTGGAAGTCACAACGACTCGTCTGCTGATTTACCTCTTACTTTAAGCGTAATGTGTGATCTTTTGAAACTTTTACTGTGAATACAGTTGTGAATGCAGTTCTATGTTTTAAAGTTGTCTATTTAAATTAAAAGATTGATATTCTTTTGATTAAACAGGTTTACAAAAAAAATACATTTCGGAATATTTGACGAAACCATATGACTAGGGGGTTTTTGGGGTCGCTGGTCACGAATCCGGGGTCCGCTGACCTCTATCACGTCAGGTAATGGTAATCTCAAGGTCAAATCAAGATAAACCGACAGTCGCTCTGAAAAAGTATATTAGGGGGTTTTTGTGGTCGCTGATGACGAATTTGTGTCCGCTGACCTCTATCACGTCTAGCTCAAGGTCATTTCGAGGTCAAATCAAGATAAATGGACACGATCGCTCTGAAAAAGTATATTAGGGGGTTTTTGGGGTCGCTGATCACAAAACTGGGGTCCGTTGAGCTCAACCGCGACAGGTAAAGGTCATTTCAAGGTCAAATCAGTTTTGTGGACTTGTCCTGATTTGGCCTTGAAATGACCATTACCTTACGTGGTAGAGCTCAACGGACCGCAGTTTTCATGATCAGTGACTCCAAAACCCCTATATTTTCAGAGCGATTGTGTCGATTTATGTTGATTTGACCTTGAACTAGACGTGATAGAGGTCATGCGGACTAATGATTCGTCATCAGCGACACCAAAAACGCCCTAATATACTTTCTCAGAGCGACTGTCGATTTATCTTGATTTGACCTTGAAATGACCTTTACCTGGCGTGAAAGAGGTGAGCGGACCCCGGATTCGTGATCAGCCACCCCAAAAACCCCCTTGTAACATGGTTTCGTCAAATAGTCCGAAATTTAGTTTTTTTTTGTAAACCTGTATTATTTATGATATGATTGATATTTATTTTACAAATACTAATATTTTATTATTGCTGCAAAATGGATTTTTTGGAATGAATTAAAAAAGTGTTATTAGTAAGTAATTTATTTATGAAAATTATATCAAAAATTTTAATAAATAAATTTGAACTTATAGGAAATTTTAATATTTATTATTTTTCTTGATTAAATTTTGAATTTTAGATTTTATTACAGGCACCGTCCTTTTAATTTTTGATGTACCAATAATAATGTGTAATAAGAAAATTAAATGGCTAAATACACCAGGTGGGGTTGAGCTGCTAAAAAGCTATCTAGATCCATCTTTTTAGAGCAGATTAGTCCCAGTCTGCTACTCGATACTATTGACTGTGCTTCTCCAGTTCTTTCTATCCTCTGTCTTTTTCTGCTAATCTCTAATTCCTGCCCTATATAAATTTTCCTTTACTTCCTGTAACCATTTATTCTAGTTCCTCCGCGTCTCCTTCTAACTCCGGGTTTCCATTATAAAATTGAGTTTATAGTTGTTACGCTACCTGCTCTCCATATATGCCCCAACCATCTAACACTGTGCTGAAATCTGAAAATCTGGAATAATATCTACCCGGGTCGAAACATTTTTTTTAATATATGAAAATAGTTATTTATGAAACAGTTCGTGAAGTATGCTTTTTACGAATGCACGTGATGTTTAGAGCACAAGCGACAACGGAGCGAGTGCTATACATCGCTTAAGTTCGCAAAAAGTACTTCACGCACAGTTTCATACAATATTTTATCTACGATAAACAAATAAAAAAACTGTAACTCTTCATCACTGGAATTCATTCCTATTCTACAATTTTTAGAACTTATTTAAACATTCTAATTTCTTTCAAACCACAAAACTGTCAAATTTTTTTTTTGTAATTTATTGCTCATTATGTCATCACCATGACAACGCGAAAGTTAAGGATATTTGATTATATGAAAGTGTGTCAAAAACAGTGCGAAAAAGTAAATCCCGTTTAAAATACATTGTTACTTCACGCACACGTTATCCATTAAATAGATCGATGCAGATCGGCCTTATATCGGATCCTCTACTATTAGTCCGTTCGCTGACGGTAAAATATTGCAAAACCCATAAATTTTAAAAAACCGCTTAGATCAGGGGTGGGCAATTACTTTTAAGCGCGGGCCAAAATGAAAGTTTCAAAATGTCTCTCGGGCCGGAGGACTATACCGGATATGTACGCTGTGCCCACGCGAATTTTTTTGGTGTAGTTTATTCCCTGCCCAAGAAATAAATACTATAAGTATTATTTTAAAGCATTTGGACAAAGAAATTTGACTGTTAATAATTAGAAAATGGTAATAATAAATTGTCCTACTTGGGAATACATGCGAAAAACTTGTGCCCAGTAAAATATGTCACGTAATTGAAAAAAAAATGGTCATTATATTTAATCATAAGAAGATCCAGAAAAAGAACCAGATAAAAAATGAAGATATTGAGCAAGTGGACAAAATGAAATACTTACTTAGGAGTCTGGATTACGGAAGATTTAAATTCGATCAAGAATAGAGCAATTGAGGGTAGACTTTTTGAAGATGAGGACATTTCTGAGTCACCAAAGACTCAATCTGCAAATCTGATATTAGTTGATAAAATGTTGTATATCCACTCTATTCTTTTTTATGGTGCCGAAGCTTGGATTGTTAATGCTGACTTAATGAGAAAGCCGGAAGCTTTTGAGATGTGGCTTTTTGGGAGAATTTAGAAAATACCATGGACCGATCATATACGAACAAAATGATGTTGCACGAAATGGAAAGAGACAGAGAACTTTTGACCTCCATTAAAAGGAGACAGACAGCATATTTACGGCACATGCTCAGAAATGATATGTAAGAGTTGTTCGAAGGAAAAAGGGGTCCTGGTAGACGACAAATATTCTGACTGAAAACATTTGAGACTGGACCGGGTTAAACACACAGACGCTTTAAAAAAAAGCAGAAAATAGAGACGAAATTGCAATGGTGTTTTAGCCAACCTTCATTAGTGGAGTCGGCGTTAGAAGAATAATAATAAATTAATGGTAATTAAATAAATCAGTTATTGAAAGATTTTATTTTCTTATTTATTTATATTTTAACGATACAAATTAATTTATATTGATACATATTTTGTAAATATACCTAATATTAAATAAAATTATAAAAAAAAAGACAAACATTAAACGTTAAAATTAATAGAATACTCATTATAAGTATAACTTCTATAATAGTTAATGCGAAACGTGAAATCGCGAATGTTCATGTGATATTATTTCTTCAAAATTGGGATCCAAATCACTTGTAGCAATCCTTAATACCGAGTGTAGATTTTCGTCAGTAATTTGTGATCGATATTTATTTTTCGTGGAAACCATCAACGAAAAAGTTCTTTCACAAATATATGTCGAACCAAATAAAACTAGGTATTTTTGAACATAGTTTAAAAAATGTTTAAAATGTTCTGTATTCAAAGCACCGTAGAAAGCACTCAATTCGTTTGATTGAACATTTTCTTTTAATAAATTATTTGCCTGTAAGTCAATTAATTCTAGCTGAATTTCAACAGGAGCTTCTTGCACATCGAAATTGAAAGGTTGACTAATTAATGACAAAGGTTTTTCAATAGCTTTGAAATCTTGAAATCTTCTTTGGAATTCAGTATGCAGGTCTTGTGTTACTGAACTATATTTAAGAAAATCAGAATTTTTCAATAATTCTCGTCGTGTTTGTAATGATGGGAAGTGGTTTAATATTTTTTTATTAAAGTTCTCAGCAAATAAGTTTAGTTTTATCATAAATGCTTTGACATTTGAGTGCATATTGAAACTGGTTTTTCCCTTGTAAATTTACATTAAGTTTATTTAAATATTTTACAATATCTACAGAAAACGACAAATCGTTTAGCCATGCCTCATTTTGCAATTCAGGAAAATCATGTAGTTTTTCTTTTATCGACAAGAAGGATACTATTTCATCAAGCAAATATTGAAATCTGTCCAAAACTTTACCGATGCTAAGCCATCTCACCTCAGTGTAGTAAGGAATTTCGTAAAAGTCACTTTCAATTTCTTTCAAAAATTCAACAAACTGTCGATGATTTAAGGCACGTTCCCGGATAAAATTTACAACTTTTGTCACAACAGTAACGACGTGATTCAATTTTAAAACTTTTCTACATAACACTTTTTGATGAATAATGCAGTGTAAAAATAATATTTCTTGTTCTGGCTGCAACTGTTTTACTTTGTCGCTGATTCGTTTTAGTAAGCCCACATTTTTCCCTGTTAAACTAGGACAGCCATCCGTAGTGATGCTTACTATTTTGTTCCAAGGTAAATTTACTTTAACTAAACACTCTTCAACAGCGTTAAAGAAGTCTTCACCGGTAGTTGTATCTTTCATTGGATGCACACTAAGAAGTTCCTCGCGAATTTCACATTTTTTGTTAATGCCCCGAATAAATATTAATAATTGACTTGTGTCAGTAATATCGCAGGACTCATCCAACGCCAGAGAACAATATGTAAAATCAGCAATTATTGTTTTTAGCTGGTCGAGTAAATTTCCTGAAATATTTTCGATCCGTCGTACTATTGTTCTCCTTGACAGGCTTAAATTTTCAAAAATATGTTTTTTTTTCAGGACAACATATCTCCAACACTTCTACCATGCACTGTTTAACAAATTCTGCTTCAGAAAAAGGTTTACATAACTTAGCAATTTTGTGTGTAATAACATAACTTGCTTGTGTGGTAGATTTCTCGATGTTACTTTGTTTGCTAAAAATATTTTGTTGTTTATTTAAGTTTTTTGCTAAGTTGTCTGCAGCATTTTTAAGTTCTTCTAAAGAAAACGATGCATATTTTGGATGTTTTGATGTAAAATGCCTCTTTAAATTATATTCCTTGAAAACAGCAATGGTTTAATGGCAAACTAAACAAATTGCTTTCTTACCAATGTTCGTAAAAAGGTATTTTTCTGTCCATGCTTCATTAAAATTTCTGCATTCCAAATCAACTTTTCTTTTTTTAGATTGTATCATTTTGCAAATGCTTACAAATAAATGTTTTAATACAATAAAATAAAAACAATGTTTTCAAATTTTACTTACAAAATGTCCTCCACTTTTTCAATTTATTATATATTTGCAAAATAACACACACTGTATCAAAAGAAATATGAGGAGTAATAGGAAATACGACCAGTGCTAAATCAAAATAAACTTATACGCGTCTTTCGAAGTAGTTGTAAAACTTCCGCAAAAATCGGTAACAATGAATTTTATGCTGAAGTAGGTATTCCAAACAACCATACTTAATTCAGATTTAATAAATAAATAATCATATTATTGGGACCAAAGTGCTGAGGTATTTAGATCATAAACTGTCAGTGATATGGTTGAAATAGATACCCAAACACCGAGTGCTTGTCTTGAGACCTTGAGAGTTAAATACGATTATTAATACCGAATAAACAATTATGAATCTCCGGGGATTTCCCTATATTTTAAAAGAAATTTAAAGTAAATAGTTACAATTAAACAGTTTTTAAAAATATAGTTAGCTAAGGCTGTTCGTAATTATAATACTCTCTATTATTTATATATTTAATAATTTATGTGAACACTATGCAAACTATTACTGTTGATTTCAACAAAATCACATAAAAGGGATTAAAAAGATTAGGTACTTGCGGGGTTTTTCAACGGGCCGGACAAAGTAAGCGAAAGGGCCGGACCCGCCCCGCGGGCCGGCTTTTGCCCACCCCTGTGCTATAGCCTTATTCTTTAACTATATCGCTGTAATAACATTGTTTCTAGACAGGTAAATTACCATTGTATACTGGGCGTACCAATCAAACTGGTTTTTTTTTTCAATTTTCACAACACCCTGTGGAATATTCTAGCCTTTATACAATATTGAAATTAAAACCCAACTATAGCCCCAGGTTTTTTTAACGTTCTGTTTGTTATTCATTCGCTTATGTTGGATAATAAAAAAGTTAGGGACTTTAACAACTAAACATGTTCTTTATCAATACATGGTGTTTCTAAATAAGTGCGACAAACTTCAAGGGGTAATTCTGCATGAAAAAATAATGATCGTTTACTTGATAAAGCTATGTCCGCAAATGCTTGCAAATATAAAATTCTTTTGCCAAACGATCATTATTTTTTCATGCAGAAATTACCCCTTAAAGTTTGTCGCACTTATATTTAGAAACACCTGTATCGATAAAGAACATGGCTAGTTGTTAAAGTCCTTAACTTTTTATTATCCAACGTAAGCGAATGAATAAAGAAACAGAATGTTAATAAAACCTGGAGCTATAGTTAGGCTTTGATTTAAATATTTTATAAAGGCTAGAATATTCCACAGGGTGTTGTGAAAATTGAGAAAAAAACCCAGTTTGATTGGTACACCCGGTATACAATGAAAATTTACCTGTCTATCAACAATATTATCATAGCTATTTTGTTAAAGAATAAGGCTATAACATATTAAAAAAAATTACTTAAATCGGACAACAGGTTTGGGAGATACGAGACATCAAAAATTACCCATTTTTTTGGGGTGCCCGTTTTTCGTGCCGGTGAGTGTAGATTAAATTAGAAGTTCATTGTAAAAAAGGAAGTAAACAAAAAAACGAGAAAAATGAATTTATATAAGTAAATAGGTAAGTAAATATTATAGATTAAAATAAGTACAGAAAATATATAATTATAGAGATATATAATCACTTATTGTACCTTCATTTAAGGCTAACTTTAAAAGTAAAGCAGATCTGCTATTATTCATGTTTAAAAACAAAAGGCACACAAAACACTAAGTACGATTAGGACCGCGAATCTACAACAGATAAATGTCTGGAAACCGTTACACAGGGTTGCCAAAAAACGGAAGTCACACCGAGCGGTGTGGTATACGGAAGACGCTACGCGTTGTGTACATAGCCTGTATAGTAGCACGGGAGAGACACTAGCGCTGGTGATATACCGTCGAACTAAAATCTGATCTTATGAGTATGTTAGATACGATATGACTTCCAGCGAAATTTTTAATATAAGCCTTCTGATACCATCTAGTAGCCAAATTCGTAAAAATATAGGCAAAACGTTGTGACTTCCGAAATCGGAAGTCATAACGGTATATATGAAGTAACAACGTATTACGAGAATCTACTTTGGAAGTCACATGGATACATGTATCAATATATATATATATATATATATATATATATATATATATATATATATATATATGTCTTCATATCAAGGCGAGATCCGTTTGTATCATAAGCTATACAAGATGAGATCCGTTTTGCAAGGCGAGATCCGATTTTGGATCTCACCTTGTATTCACGTGTATATAGTGACATCTCGATGTAACAATGGTTGGGGTACAAGGAAATCGATTTTTGTATGGACCTCATTTTGCACCCTTTTTGGTGAATTTTATATTGCAGTGGTTCCACTAAATCCGCTGCAGAGGGCAGCGCGCGCGATCCGTTGTGTATATCCTAAATATATATTTTGCAGACAACCCTAGATCCGGTAAATTTGGAAACATCGCAAATGAATTTCACGGTCAGCTCTCTCACTCGGCTTATGTCTAGCTTGAATAAGAATATTTACATTATTTAAGGGCTCTGTCCAGAAAGGCGATTGTCAAATATCTCGAGAACTAGACGGCATATCGAAAAAACTTTGGAATGCTTTTTTAATGGTTTTTCAAAATCTATATACTTATGCAATAGCAGGGTTCTTATTCTGCCTGCGAAAGCGGTGGGTGTAGCAGCTTTGAATTATCAACTGAAACCCTTTATTTTTAATTAAATAGTTGAAATTTAGAATTAAAAATGCACAACTTTTGTTTGAATCGATAATAGCTTCTTTAATCCAGTCGGAAGAGCTTCAAAATCGTCGTTTTGATGACATTTTTAGGGTTTAGGTGTACCTCAGGTAGTTAGCTTAAAACGTAAGAAATAAATTTGAATAGTAACGGATTAAGCCAACACAGAGCCTATCGCAAATGTATACTTTTCATTAATGTTTATTGATAAACAAAGCTCCAATTCTATTTTACTTCAACTCATTTTAAGGCTATTTCAATAAACTCACCGGTTCTTTTTTCAGTTTTTTGGTAACTTATAGACGAAAATTCTTAAAATCGGTTATTTTTCATTTAAATTGTCAATAAATAATTAAATTGAGAAAAAATTGGTCAGATTTACATAAATTTTGTTATTCCGTCCATATAGAAACTAAAACACTGAGTGTCATAAAAACCGTGTATTTTTACTCATTGCTTTGAGCTATTTCACGTAAAATCGAGATATAAGTTGTATTTTTACATAAGTTATATTAACGTTAAACTGACTTAATTTATAGTTTTATAAGCAACAATTAAGTATAGCGAAATTTATAAAACCTTGTTTAAATTGTTTTACATGCTCTATAATGCGGTTATCTTAAATTTTGTTTTGAATGTTTTTCTTCTTACTGGTAGACAAAAAATGGCAAAATGTGCATTTTTGACATCAAATTGTTGATAACCAACATAGTTACTACTCAAAATATTTAAAAAAAACTAACCGTCGGTATAACAGGTTGCGTGGCAACCAGATGCAGAACAGTACCATAAATGTTTTCCACTTTTTAGCACTTTCTTTAAGTAAAATTTAAAATCATTTACCACCAATAACTTACACCCATGTTCACTCATTACGAAATCTGTTACAAGAATTTCAGCGATTTCAGCCATTTTTTCAAAATTTATTTGGATTTTCTCTAGTAATCCTTCCAAAAGACAATACATAAATGATGAATACCTTTTACACCAACTTCAAGGAGGGTAATTTATACAGGTATATACCTGGAATTATTATATGGACCGTTCACTCTTGTTAGAGTATAGTTCGCTCAAATATGAGCTCTTTTCATCCATTTCACGCGGTAAATTAGTCCGCTTTTCCTTTAGGTCGTAGTTCATAGGTTGTGATGTTTTTTTGCCTTCTCTACTATCTTCTTCCACTCTCTCCGGTCCTGAATCTTTTCTCTCCAGTTTGCAATTTCCATCTTTGATATATCGTCTAGCAGTTGATCTTCCCATCTTATTTTTGGTCTTCCTCTTGGTCTATTTTTTACTGGTTTCCAGTTCATTATCTTCCTGATCAGTTCTTCTACCCCTCTTCTTTGTGTGTGCCCAAACCATCTGATCCTTTGTGCTTTAATGAATTTTACTATATCTTCTCCTTTATTTATATTTATTATTTCATGGTTCATCAGCTTTCTATATTCCCCTGTTTCTGTCTTTACTGGGCCATGTATTCTTCTCATAATTTTTCTCTCAATTATTCTTAACTTTTCTTCGTCTTTTTTCGTAAGGCACATTACTTCTGCTCCATAGGCTATCACTGATCTGATTGCTGCTGTGTATATATTTGATTTTGTTTTTTGCTCAGATTTTTGTCCTTGAGTAATTGGTGATATTTCCAATATACTCTATTACCTGCTTTAATTCTTTCGTTTATCTCTATACTCCTTCCGTTTTTGCCGTCCACCATCACCCCCAGGTATTTGAAGCAATCTACTCTCTGGAATGTATTTTCACCTATCTTTATTTCTGTTATTCTGTTTACATTGTCTCGTTTGCTTATAAGATATTTTGTTTTATTCTGATTCATTATTAATCCTCTCCTCTTTGCTTCTCTTACCAGGGTCAAAAGTGCCTGTTCTAGTCTTTTTTTATCTCGTGCTACCAGTCCCAGGTCATCTGCATATCCTATGATCTGTGTTGAGCTTTGAATGATTGTCGTTTTCAGCCCTGTGTCACTAATTACTCCTTCTAGAGCGATATTAAATAGTGTCGTTTGTGGTTGACAGACTGTCTCCTTGTCTTACTTCAAGTTCTATTTTGATGTCATTTGTATCGCCCTCATTTGTTTTAACTTTTGCTGTTGAGTCTTTTATTGTCATTCTAGATAGTCTTATTAATTTTGCCGGTATCTCCATTTTTTCATTTATTTTAATATTTGTTGTCTGTATATGCTGTCGAAGGCCTGTTAGAAGTCGATGAATAGTATGTGTAATTCTATGTCATGTTCATAGCTTTTTTCAATTGTTTGTGTCAGTACGTGTATTGCATCTATTGGTGATCTTCCTTTTCTAAAACCCTGTTGGTATTGTCCTATAATTTTTTCTGTGTATTGATTTAGTTGGTTTCTTATAATTGTGGTCAATATATTATACGTTGTATTTATTAGCATAATTGGTCTGTAGTTGCAGCACGTAGTTGGATCTCCTTTCTTAAAGATTGGTGCGATGTGTCCGTTTTTCCATTCTATGTGCATGCTTTCGTCCTTCCAAATTGTAACCATTAACTTGTGCATTCGCTTCGTGAGCTCCTCTCCTCCGTTGATAATCAGTAATCAGTTCGTTGTTGATTTCATCTGGCCCTGGCGTTTTGTTTACTTTTAGTTGTTTTAATACCTCCATGAATTCCTGATAAGTAGGTGCGCCTTCCTCTTCATCTCTGTTATCTCTTATATCCTCATCCTCTGAATATGCCTTATTGTCGTTTTTGAATAGGTCCGTGAAATGTTTTTCCCAATCTTTTTTGTTTATTTTTGTGACAGATTTTTTGGTACTGTATTGTTGTTTTATCTATTCGAACAATTTCTTGTTGTCTTTATTATTCGTTTCTAATTCTTGCATTTGTTCAGAGATCCATGTGTTGTTCTTTCTTCTATAGAGTTTCAATGCTTCTTGTTTTTCTTTTCTACATTGGTCCAGTTGTTCCTGTTCGGCACTTTGTAGCCATTTGTTTCTTGCGAGGTGCTTCAGTTGACTTTTTTGGTGACATTCCTCATCAAACCATTCTTTCGATTCTTTGTTTTTTGGAATCCTATTATTTGTTCTGCTGTCTCTATTATGCTGTTCTTTATGTTTTTCCATTCTCCTTCTATTTCTATGTGCTCGTACTGACCCAATTTCTGTTCCAGTTGTTCTGTATATTGTTGCTTTGTTTCTTGCGTTTTCAGATTGGCTATATTCCATTTCCTCCTTTTTCCTTCCTTATGATTATTTGCTTTGATTATTTTCATCTTAAGTTTTGCTATCAACAATATGTGGTCAGTGCCTCCATTTGCCCCTCTATATGACCTTACGTCTTGTACTATTTGTGTCCACTTTTTCGAAATTGGAGTATGTCCATCCATTCTTACTGGTATCATCCAAGTTATTTTGTGTTCTTTTTTATGTTTATGCCCAGTACTAACTATATATGTGTTTGTTGCTGCTGCTAGGTTGCAGATTTCTCCTCCATTATCATTCGTAGTTTCATGAATGGTTTCTTTGCCAGCTACATTACGATTATAGTCCTCCTTTCCGATATTTGCATTAAAATCACCCAATATTATTAATATGTCATTCCTCGGCATATTTTCACAGGTTTCTTCCAGGATGTCGTAGAATTCTGCTTTATCTTCTTGGTTTGCTTCTTCGGTGGGTGCATAGCAATTGACTATCGAGATGTTGGCTTGTTTATTTTCTTATGTAAGATATCCTTTCATTAACTGCTTTGAATTGTATCACTTTTTCCCTCATTTTTTTGTTCACCATAAATGCCGCACCATTCGTTCCCTGTTTGTTTTCTCCCGAATAATACATGCTAAAGTTTTTCTTCTCAATTTTTCCTTCTTTCTTCCATCGTATTTCCTGTAGGGCTAGGATTTCTAGTTGGTATTTTTTCATTTCAAGAGCTATTTCTTGCATCTTACCTACTGCCAGCATGGTTCTAATATTCCAAGATCCCATTCTAATGGGTCTTGTTCTTTTCTTCTTATTGAGATTATTTCTTTATTTTGTGTGCGTTATTTTGTTTTCGTTAACCGTTTGCATTTCCGAGTCTTTTTTTGCCATGTCAATATCATATTTCAGCCGCTGTCCTTCGTTTATTAGTTTTTTGAATTTTTTATCAGCTGTTCTCTCTCTTCGACCCATATCTAGATTTTGACATTCACTATTAATTTCTTGTAGCCGATTTTCGTTTGTTTACCTTTGCTTCTTTCGTCCTTTGCTATTTTAGTTATTTCCTTTTGTATTTCTTTTTCTTTGGATGTCCAATCGTTGTTTATATAGATACGATCTTTATGCTGTTTTAGTTTACGTTTCTTGTTTAGGATTTCCATTTTATCCGTGAGGGCTTCTGTTTCTATTGCGCATACTGTTTCTCCTATTTTTTTTTGCACTTCTTAGTTTTATTTGTATTTGCAACTCTTGGGCTATAAAATTTTCCATTTCTTCTTTTAATTTCTTATAATCATTTGTTTCTACTTTCAACCCAGTTACGATCAAGCTTTTCTTTTTGCTAAATTTCTCCAGTTGCTCCATTCTTTCATGTAGCTGTTTTACTTCTTTTTTTAGTTTTTGATTCTCTGCTTTTACATCCATTAACTCTTTATTGGTTTGTTGTTATTCTTTCCTTATTTGTTTTATTTCCTGAAGCATTTCATCGTTTTTATTCATTAGCTCTTTCATTATTGTAATCATAACATTTTCCATGTCTTCCTTGTTTTCGTTGCCTGCTTTGCTTGGTGACCGTTTTTTAATTTTACTTCTATTAAAACAATCATCCAAGTTTTATCTTTTGCGTTTCGTTTCATCATCGGTTTCACTTCCTGTGCCATTTTTTCCATTTTCTAGGAGTGCAGCGCTAAATACCTGGAATACCGATATTAGATTATCAACAATACTTAAAAAATGAAAGTTACCAATTCACCGGTAGTTAATGGGTTATCTAAAAATTACCTGCGCACCAGAGTTGCCAGTTGGCCTGTAATTAGGATGGGGGATTAAAATAGATACGAATTCACCGGGACGCGGAAATATGCACACCCTGATATTCTAGTTACGTAAGCTCGTCCGATTGGCGCATGACGTCAGCAACAGGGTAAAGCATAGTCCCGTCTATGCGTTCGTAATACGAACGCGAATGAAATTTGAGAATAGTACAAATGAATGAATTAGGACTAAAAGAAACTACGTGATTTTTATAGTTTAGAGGAAAATTATTAAACTATTTACTTTTATTTAAATTGATTTTCAGTTATTTGTAAAGTTCCCAGTTTCTTGATTATATTGGTATCCGGAAAATAAAAATATTCATATAATCGATATCTAATAAAATTATTATATTCCGTTAGTTGGCAAAAATTGATTAGTGGCCTACACATTAGTAAATATAATTTTTACCAAGGGGAAGAAAAGCCCCAAAATAAAACCATAAATTTAATGGATTGATAAAAAAACAAAATTTTTTACTTTTTAAATAATGTATTTCATCAGATTTAAGTAAGAGGCTTGGAAAAGACAAAAACAAGTTTTACAGTTTTCATGCCATGCACTTTATTTAAATTTTGTGCATGTGAAATAGATGTACATACAGCAACTATGTAGCAGTTTTCATAATTTTTCTTTTACGCAATGTCAGGTTGTTAAGAGACTTGTTTAATTATTTAATTCGGAAGTACATCCGAGACCTAAAAAATAACTTGTTCGCTTTGTTAGAACAGTCTACAGTTACACTTTTGGACATAAGGTTTTCTAAATAATTTTTAGTTACCAAAATGGAATCACCATTCATGTGGAAGGAAAAATTGTCTCCAGTTATGGGCCATTCCACGAACATACGCCTGTTTTGGATTACTTCGACAACGAGTATTTTACTGTGCAACATAAGAAGTACGAAAGTAAATGGCGCTAATAATTATTATTCCAACAAACAACAATGTAATTTGCAATTTACTTTCGTTCTTCTTATTTTGCACAGTAAAATATTCGTTTTCGAAGTAATCCAAAGCAGGCGTATGTTCGTGGAATAGGGTATACTTAATATATGACAAGAGAGTGTCTGATGGTTTACATAAACCACACTTACTCAAATGATCAACCCACGTGTACGTTGAAACATCTTCGGATTGAATACTGGAGTCCTTCAATTTATGGCAGATATAACCAGCCAAATTCTCCAAACCATCATACTCGAGGTCACTAATGTTTTTTCATTCTGATTCTCATTGAGAACTTGAAAATCCACAACTGTTTCGTTGTTAGAATCCAGCCTTTGGATCAATTGTCCAGAAATTGGTAAATCTGGGATGTCGTCTGTTTAAACGTTCGAAAATTCGTTCCGTTGTCTTTCCTACCCGTATATAACTTTTATAAAATATAATAAACCTTTTTGTAAACACTTTTAAAAAATTTTAATGGGTTTTCCCATTTCATTTCATGAGCTAAAATTTTTTGGTACTATGTATCACGTTAAAATATTTGATTTGGAATTTGAATGTTGTTCTGAAGCTATTTTCTTGTGGCATTTTTATAATCAAGTATATTCAAATGGGAAATAAACCACAATTTTACCTAAAAATGATTTTATTAACGTTTCGACGCCCAAGTCGAAATTTTGACAACGACACCCGACTTGGGCGTCGAAACGTTAATAAAATCATTTTTAGGTAAAATTGTGGCTTATTTCCCATTTAAATATACTTGATTGGAATTTGAAGGATAAGATCGTCTTTTTTATGAGCTACAAATTTACTTTTACTGGTTCTATAGACTAAGAATATACCATTTTTTCGTTTTTTTTATATGCTACATTTTTTCCAAGAATATTTTTTCGATAAAATACTTACTTTTTGAGTATTTGCGAAAAACCGCCGAAAAACGTGTTTTTTTTTGTTGAAAAGTAAACATTTTTAGTCGCAAGTGACTCTAGTACCTACCACTGAATTAACCTAGTACCTAAGTTAAAAAAACTCTATAGAGCAAAAGTTGCTTAAAGTTAGTCAGATCTGTTTCCGGACTTATTTTAAACGTATATTTTTTCACCCTCCAAGTAAAAGCAATCAACGGCACAAATTCAACTTTGAAGTGGGGGATGGGTAGAATCTAAATCCAAATTTTCATGCAATTAGGAGTTGACCCTGAAAATTATGTGTGTTTCTTTTTATCTTTTAAATCATTTTACTTAAAATCATTTTTTAACTACCAAATAATAATTACATATTGAGTTATTTTTTTTTTAAACTTTAATAATAACTATAAAAATTTTTACTTTCTTGTAATGTATTTTTAAAACAAGCAATCATTTAAATAATTATTTTGTAACAATTTGTATTATTTAAGAATATAATAAATACATTTTGGTTTCGTAGTAAGTGTTTTTTAAGAATATTAATGTATAGTTTTAAAATATTGTATTGCAAATAATTATCATTATTAAATGGTTATTATTTGTGAAGTATTCTTTTTCTTTTTTCACACCCTTATGTATGTAACAAAACTAGGGGACTTTCTAAAAGGTAAATCGTAGACGTTAAAGACACAAAAGAAGCGACACTTAAAAGTTACATAAAGAATTCGAGACAACGCTGTTGGTGCCGTCATTGACTCCGCCCGCTATATATTTGTATATCGTGGGAAATATACAATACAACACGAGCTCCAATCGCTCGACTAATACTCTTTAGAGCTGGCATCAGTGTGTGATCTCGCGTTGATCGGTAAATATCTAAAATTTCGTATATAAGTCCTCCCCTTTACGTTTCAGCTACGGATCTCGTTTCGCTGTAAATTTATCAGAAAAATTTAAGTACAAAAATCTTTTCCCCTCTAAGTGTGACATGATTAATATGTTAATTATAAAGATAGTTATGAACAATATACTCCAATAATTAATTTCCTATTGGTGGATCTCGGGTTGTCCTCGATTTAGTCGGATCTCACCTTGATATAAAGACGTATATATATATATATATATATATATATATATATATATATATATATATATATATATATATATATATATATATATTGATGCACGTTAAGTTGTGACTTCCGGTATACAGAAGAGGCTGTCTGGCTTCCACCTTTTCTACTTGGGATTATTTTTTAAAAATTGTATATTTGATAAGAGGGGGGGTGCTACGATAGATCTACATATTGAGGGGAAAGGATTTACCATAATAAATGTTGTATATATATAGGTATATACGGAAGCGGACATAATACGTTGTGACTTCTGTAAATAGGGTAGTTCAAGTCGCGTTGTCACTTCCAGCGATGTTGTCATGTTTTTGGAAGTCACAACGTCTCTTCTGCCAAATTTACCTCGTAGTTTGAGCGTGATCTGTTATCTTAGAGTCTCACACTTGGCAGTGGAATTCATTGGTATCTAGCGTTCCAATAATAATGTCTTCTTTTTAAAGTGCCTACCCGTTCCGGATGTTGGCGATCATCATGGCTATCTTGGCTTTGTTTACCGCAGCGCGGGACAGTTCAGTGGTAGTCATGTTATACCACGTTCGTAAAGTTTACCACTTTTACCACGTCCTCTTTTACCACTTACCTTCCCTTGAAAAATCCGTTGGAGAAGGCGGTAACGTTCTTGATTTCTCATTACATGTCATTTTCGCATTGGAAATCGAAATTGGTTAATTGGCTTAATTGGTTAATTGGTTAAACGGCTTAATTCCAGATATAAAATATCATTAATATTATATAGTTTAACTGTAATAATAATTGTTACAATAATTAAAACTATGCATTAGTCAATTACAGCTATTAATGAACATAATTCTGTGAATGAATATGAGTCTGTAATTCGGACCCCCGGGGAATTACAGAGGAATTAATTTATTAAACACAACACTAAGTGATAACAAACACACTGAATACAATTATAAGATTAGCAGAAGAACAACAAGGTTTTAGGTCGGGAAGATCATGTACCGACGCTATATTTATAATGAGGCAGATTCAAGAGAAATCAGTAGAATACAACAAGCCGGCATACTTATGTTTCGTCGATTTTAAAAAGGAATCTGACAGAGTCAAATTAAAAGACGTTATCCATTTATTGTACGCAAGAGAGGTACCTCTAGGAATAATTAAAACGATCGAAAATATCTATCAGAACAACACGATCAGAGTAAAAGTAGATAAAGAACTAACTGACCCAATTGAAGCTGGCAATGTGATAAGACAGGGAGACTCCCTGTCTTGTTCTCTATTGTTCAACCTGATCATGAATGAAATAATAAAAAAAGTAAGGACAAAAGAAAGATACCAAATGGGAGAAAAACAACTTAAAATAATCTGCTATGCAGACGAATCTCTCAAAGTGAAGATGATTTACAACGTATGCTGCACCAATTTAATATAACCGCTAGAAAATTTAACATGTTGATTTCCCCAAAAAGACTAAATGCAGGGGTAATACAACAAATCTAGTTGTAAATTGAGCTGGACGGTCAGATAATAGCACAAGTCGTAGAGTTTATATCTAGGCATCACACTATCTAGCTCTATCTACGGAAAGCTCGAAACCGAAGTACAAGCTCAGGTGAATAAAGTAAACAGAGCCGCAGGCTGCCTGAATGACACAATATGGAGAAAAAAAAATATCGGGAAAGAAATGGAAGGCAGAATTTACAAAAGAGTCCTCAGACTAATAATGACATACGCGACAGAAACACAACCTGATACAGAAAGGACAAAAAGAATGCTAGAAACAGCAGAGATGAAAACACTTCCAAAAATCGATGGTAAGACACTATATGATAGAGCCAGAAGTGCAGATATACGTATACCACAGAGATGCAAGGTGGACAACATTAATAACTGGGTGAAAAACAGAAGAGTAAAATGGTGGAATGGCCACAAAAGCCGAATGACAATAAACAGAGTAGTAAGGACGGCGAGAGACGGTTCCCCAATAGGAAGGTGATCAGTGGGAAGACCACGAAAACGATGGAATGACAACTTACTGGAGTCACATTGAAAAACAGACAGAGTTATGTCTACACAAAAAGATGAAGAAGAAGAATAAATGAATATAATGAATAAAATGATGCTAGGTAATATTAATTTTAACAAATATTTTTAGTGATTTTATTTTAGCTCCAGGTTATTGTTGGAGTTTACTAACGACATTTTAAATTTAATAATATAATATTGAATAATAAAATATTATGAACAATATAAAGTTAGATACACTCCGGCCAAGAAAATCGAGCTTAGTAACAAATAAAAAACAAAATGTTGCAAATCCTATAATTGCAAAAAACGCTCAGGGAGTTTGTCAGTGATCCAAAGTCAGTGTCAGTGTTAGTTTTTTTAACAGTAACAGTGATCCAAAAAATTTTTTACGGCACAAAAATAGCAACTGTAACAATTTGTTTAAAACATTTTTAGAATTTTTAAGTGGTTATTTTCCGAGCTCTGTTAATATAATGTATTTCTGCACACGTTTAAAGCAAAAAACTTTTAATAATTAGATACAATTATTCTATTATAGAGTGAACTCTCCCTTGGATGGACAGTATAGTTGATCCGCATAAACTGTCCGTTTAAGGCAGGTGTCCGTTTAAGGGAAAAATAAATATGATATAATTAATTATTTTTAATGAGAAATAAGCCACAATTTTACTAAAAAAAATATTTCATTAACGTTTCGACGCCCAAGTCGGGTGTCATCAAAATAAATATTACTAGAGTAACAATGTATTACTAGAGTAATATTTTGTATTTTGACAACGACAAATATAAATTTTAACTATTTATAATGGGAAATAAGCCACAATATTATTCAAAAATGATTTTTATTAACGTTTCGACGCCCAAATCGGGTGCCGTTGTCAAAATACAAAATACTATAAACATAAACAAAAATTTTGTTGCTTAGTAAAAAAATTCTTCTAATAATTTACTTAATTTGACTCATTTATATCGGCAATTCAGATACATATGATACATTTGAAAGTAGAAGACTTTAAAATGATATTGCCAATATTTATGAGTTGCGTTCCTGGGACGACTTTACTGAAAGATAGTTCATTCGATTACATGAAATCAACCCCAACTCAAGAATATCCGTCACAAAAAAATCATAGCATGTGATCTGTCTTTAAAAAGACAACCACATGCAACGGTGACATTAAAATTCTTGCGTTAGAGATCTCATAGTAAATCACGAGGAAAAAACAGGAAAAAACCTCGTGATACTATCCCGACATCGTAAGTATTTGGTTTTACATTTAATTTACTCTCAAAATTAATACCAAATTCTGACTTTACTATAATTTTGTTTAAATTATAAATAATATCAATAATACATGGATATATAAGTAATACTAAAATATAAAGTATGTACTAACTCGACTATTGACTTACTAATTGTGGTATTTTCTTTCTATTGACTTCCTCTTTCAGTATGGGTATCCACATCCTACTGCATTCCACCGAGGAATTTGCGACACAGTTGGTTTCGTTTAGCATAATTAGAGCCGCTTCTTTGATTTTTCTCTTTTTACTATCTGTTTCTTTCAGAACTATACTTGAATCTCTCCACTAACTCATATTTTAACATATGAACTGAACATATTTTATTTTTATAACATATTTTTACAACATTCACATTTCAGTGGAGAGATTCAAGTATAGTCCTGAAAGAAACAGATAGTAAAAAGAGAAAAATCAAAGAAGCGGCTCTAATTATGCTAAACGAAACACAACTGTGTCGCAAATTCCTCGGTGGAATGCAGTAGGATGTGGATACCATTACTGAAAGAGGAAGTCAATAGAAAGAAAATACCACAATTAGTAAGTCAATAGCCGAGTTAGTACATACTTTATATTTTAGTATTACTTATATATCCATGTATTATTGATATTATTTATAATTTAAACAAAATTATAGTAAAGTCAGAATTTGGTATTCATTGTGAGAGTAACTTAAATGTAAGACCAAATACTTACGATGTCGGGATAGTATCACGAGGTTTTTCCTGGTTTTCCCTCGTGATTTACTATGAGATCTCTAACGCGAGAATTTTAATGTCACCGTTGCATGTGGTTGTCTTTTTAAAGACAGATCACATGCTATGATTTTTTGTGACGGATATTCTTGAGTTGGGTTTGATTTAATGTAATCGAATGAACTATCTTTCAGTAAAGTCGTCCCAGGAACGCAACTCATAAATATTGGCAATATCATTTAAAGTCTTCTACTTTAAAATGTATCATATGTATCTGAATTGCCGATATAAATGAGTCAAATTAAATAAATTATTAGAAGAATTTTTTTACTAAGCAAGAACATTTTTGTTTATGTTAATAGTATTTTGTATTTTGACAACGGCACCCGATTTGGGCGTCGAAACGTTAATAAAAATCATTTTTTAATAACTGTGGCTTATTTCCCATTATAAATAGTTAAAATTGTAAAAATGCCACAAGAAAATAGCTTCAGAACGACAAATATAAAAATGCCACAAGGAAATAGCTTCAGAACAACAATGAATATGTTAATTTAAAATTTTTAATAACTTTAATAACTAAAATTATTTCAGTTACTTTAATTATATGTACAAAACGCTAAGACCTACAAATTAATACAATGACGTCTATTGAACCCAAATATCTTCATTCGACAATTAAGTTAAGATTCATATTTCAGTCAAAACACAAAAATTTATCGAGGTATTTATTATCAGAGTAATAATGGGGTCAGCAATTCTTTCATGGATCGACATACACATTAAAATTTTGCTTGCGTTGCTAACACTTAAAAGTTGTGAACAGATTTATTTACATAATTAATATAGCGTAAACAGTATTCATACCTAATATCAAATATCACTCGTGTAAAAGATCTGTTAGCCCGATCAAGGAATACAAAACTGATCGAAAACCTCCAAAAAATAAATTAGGGATGAAAATTTGGGAATAGGTAGTTGAAATTGTCTATTATTATATAAGAAAATGTTTACAATTCTACATCACCTCCATTTTACAAAAATTGAGGGGAATACACCCTTCTTGGGGTTGAAAATATACATTCAAAATAAGTCCGGAATTGGATAAAATAACTAATTTTAAGCAACTTTTGTTCTATAGAGTTTTTTCACTAAGTCAATACTTTTCGAGTTATTTGCAAGTGAATATGTTCATTTTTATGCTTATGAACGGTTTTTCGCAAATAACTCAAAAAGTAAGTATTTTATCGAAAAATGTATTCTTGGCAAAAATATAACTTATAAAAAAGTGAAACAAATGGTGTACACATGAAGTCTGTTGACCCAGTAGAAGCAGAGTTGTAGCTAATGAGGAGTAGGTCCTTCTTCGTCAAATTTCAAATCAAATGTTTCGACGTGAAATAACCAAAGAACGGAGCACTTTTCAGGGAAAATTAATTACAACTTTTTTAAAGTGTTTAAAAAAAGATTTATTTTTGTTTTTTAAAAGAACTTTTAACGTTAAAAGTAAGTGAGTTACGCTCAAAATATTGTTACGCAAATAAAAGGGCTCAACCCTTTTTATTTTTTGGTATAAAGATCGCGAAAATCACCCCCTAATTAGCATCTCAAATAAATTTAATCGTTACCGCTTCACACTTTACTTTTCTTATGTATTCTTTATATGATCTGTAAGTTTCATCGGTTCAAAGTGCTTCTTTTTGAAATGGCTTTAGTTAAAATGGCTTGAACAAGTCACTAATCACGAGTGTATGAAAATTTTGAACAGTCTTAGCATAACCAATTTTTGTCTACCAGGAAAACAAAAAATCCAAAATAATCAGAAAAGCAAAACGTACATTTTATTACTGTTTGAGATTTTTGGTATTACTAATAATTTTTCAGTTATTTTGAAAAAAAAAAGGAATTTTTTCAAAATCAGAAAATTTTTTTTATTTTAAAACCAATTTTTTTCAAAATTGAACAG
The DNA here is from genome assembly GCF_917563875.1 of Diabrotica virgifera virgifera. Lineage (NCBI taxonomy): Eukaryota > Metazoa > Arthropoda > Insecta > Coleoptera > Chrysomelidae > Diabrotica > Diabrotica virgifera. The sequence continues at coordinate 96,900,612 of NC_065447.1, forward strand.
TTTGAACCAATAAAACTTATAGATCATTATAAAGAATACATAAACAAAATACCTTGTAAAGCAGTAACGATTCATTTTATTTGGGATGCTAATTAGGGGGTGATTTTCGCGATTGTTTTTACTAAAATATAAAAGGGAGCAAAAATATTTTGAGCGTAACTCACTTACTTTTAATGTTAGAAGTTAAAAAAAAACAAAAATAAACCTGTTTTTAAACACTTTAAAAAAAATTTTAATAAGTTTTCCCCGGAAAGTGCTCCGTTTTTTGGTTATTTCACTTTGAAATATTCGATTTGGAATTGGACGAATAAGGACCTACTTTTCATTAGTTACAACTCCGCTTCTACTGGGTATACAGATTTCATGAGTACTCCATTCTTTTCACTATTTATAAGCTATATTTTTACTAAGAATATCTTCTTCGATAAAATACTTACTTTTTGAGTTATTTGCGAAAAACCGTCTAAAAACATGTTTTTTGTTGTTAAAAATGAATATATTCACTCGCAAATAACTCTATATTTTTCACCCCCGAGAAGGGGTATTCCCCTCAATTTTTGTAAAATGAAGGGTGTGTAGAGTAGTCAACTTTTTCTTATATAATAATAGACAATTTCAACTACCTATTCCCAAATTTTCATCCTTCCTTTATTTTTTTTGGGTCAGATTATTCTTTGATCGGGCTATGTATCAATTTGAAACGATAAAAAATGACCTACAGTATCATACGCAAAGCATGCGAAACATGGGTGCTGAAAAGTCAGAAACAGACCTTTTAGAAAGATTGAAGAGAAAAATGCTAAGAGCAATATAATATGGAGGTGCGAAAATAGATCAGTGGAGAAGAAGAACCAATAAAGAATTGGAAGAACTGTATAAAGAGCCAACGATAACGATGACGATCAAAGCACAGAGAATAATATTTGGGGCAAATTGAAAGAATGAGAAGTAAAAGAATGCCAAAATGGTACTCATACGTAGACCATAACAAAAGAGAAGGAAAGGCAGGCCAAGAGAAAGATGGGAGGACAGTGTGTACGAAGACCTGAAGAAAAGTAACATTGAGAGATGGAAGCAACTAGCATTGAACTGAAGGAGAGGGAAGTAGGTGGTGAAAGTTTGTATAAATGGACTGAATTGGAATTATATAAAATTTATAAGACTAAAATAAAATATAATCAGAAATGTAAACGTTTTATTCCTAGGCCAACAAGGAATATTGAGCTTAATAAATAATAAAAAATGTAGTTTTATATCGTAAAATGTTTGGAAAAAGTTCTTTATTTTATATTTGCTATCCACATTTGCGGATACGTGCTGTCGTGCACGGATGGGTGCTGTCGCCACAATTATTCAATGTGTACTCCCAACTAATATTTCAGGAGGCACTATGGGAAAGAATTGAAGGTGTAAGGATTGGAGGGAGCATCATTAATAACATAAGATTTGCAGACGATACCGCAATCATGGCAGAGAATATAGACAATTTACAAATTCTCCTAGATATCATTAACAGAGAAAGCAAAAAGATGGGACTAACAATGAATATAAATAAAACCACATTAATGGTGATCTCAAAAAACCCTGTTGACAACATACATCTGACATTGGAGGTAAACCGATAGAAAGAGTCGAGAGGTATAAATACCTAGGAGCAATTATAAACTCACAATTAGATCAAGATGAGGAAATAAAGGTGAGAATAGAAATAGCTCAAAAAGGATTTATAAAATTCAAGTTAATGTTTACAAATAAGAAATTGAGTATGGACATTAGATTAAGGTTCGTCGAATGTTATGTTTGGTCGCAACTACTATATGGGGTAGAAGCTTGGACTCTAAAAGCACAATCCGTAAAAAAATTAAAGGCATTCGAGATGTGGCTGTATAGGCGCATTCTGAAAATTCCTTGGACTGCAAAAGTCTCAAACGAAGAAGTGTTAAGAAGAATTGGACATGGCAGGAAGCTTGTGAACACAAAATAAGAAAAACATCGTATCTGGGCCACATACTTCGTAACTATAAATACTCTCTGCTACACGTCATCATGCAAGGAAGAGTAGAGGGGAAAAAGGCTTGGGAAGAAAGAAGAAATCTTGGCTGAGGAATATCAGAGATTGGACTAACCTCAGTGTTGAACAGATATTTCACTTTGCAAAAGACAGAGAAGCGTTTAAAAAGGTGATCGCCAACCTTGGTTAGAAGACGGCATAAGAAGAAGAAGAAGATCCGCATTTACACATCATTTTTACTGTCAACGTCCGGTGTTGAGTGTCAGTTGTCAGATGAAGGGTACAGGTTCATATATCGCCGAATTATTTCTGTTTGAAAAACCGTCCATATAGAGGAGGTGCCCGGCAAAGGGAGGTGTCCGTTAAGAGAGAGTTTACTGTATTTCATATTATTACTAGAATTTATTACTTTATTAGAACTATTTATCACTTTTGATTCATTGTTTCAATTTTTTTGTGTGTTTTTATACTTTTATTACTTCCGAAGTAACAATCACTAAAATTGACTTTTCAGCCTAGGTCCAAAATACCTATACGCGATTTTCGGCAATTTCGTGAAATGAAAGTAATATTTACCTAAATTTATATTTTAATAAGGTTTTTAAAAAATAATTTAGATTATTTAATGGACACTTTGAATTTTGTACATGTATAATATACTAATTATAGAGATAATATATTTAATTTAACGCTAACTATGAAAGTAAAGCAGATCTGCTATTACTCATATTTAAATAATAGCTGCACAAAATACTACGACCGCAAATCTATAACAATTACATGTCTGGCGTCTGGGAACGTTTAGACAGCGTTGCCAAATAACGGAAGTCACAACGAGCGGTGTGGTGTACGGAAGTCCCTACGCGTTGTGTATATCACGTGTATTCTCGTACGGGAGCGACACTAGCGCTGATGATATACCGTCGTACTAAAATCTGATCTTATGAGTATATTAGATACGATGTGACTTCTAGTGAAATTTTTGATATAAGCCTTCTAATACCATCTAGTAGCCAAATTCGTAAAAATTTAGGCAAAACGTTGTGACTTCCGAAATCGGAAGTCATAACGGTATATATGAAGTGACAACGTATTACGAGAATCTATTTTGGAAGTTACATGGATACATGTATCAATATATATATATATATATATATATATATATATATATATATATATATATATATATATATATATATATATATATATATAATTATAATGATGTTGGATAATCGAGTACAAATATAAAAATAAATAAGCAATATATATATATATATATATATTTAAATATCAATTTTCATATTTTTTAAGTGGTTATAAAAATTTTTATACAAATTTAAATTTCGTGTACATAAAATGGAATTTAAATTGGTGGGGAGAGTAACTCCTAATGTTCGTAGATTCTTATATAACTGTTGATTCAGCATCTGGAAGTTTGCGCAATCGAAAATCACATGCTCTAATGTACCCAACTCCCCGCAAGTGCAGTTTTGAGAAGTGGCCAACCCTAGTTTATTTTTGTGAACTGGATATAAACCATGTTTGTTCCTTGCTCTATTTAAGGTTTTGATGAAGTGCCGATTTGTAATGTCGTTAAACCACGGTTTTCTATAAATTTTTGGTTAGATATCATGAAATCGTATACCTTTAAGAGAGTTATCATATTCCAGTTGCCATTGCTCCATTTGTTTTTTCTTAAACCATTGTCGTAAATCAGTAACTGGCATTATTGTTTCTTCTATCATTACCCCTGTTGTAGTAGCATCCTTGGCAAGTCTATCCACTATTTCATTTCCGTTAATTCCATAATGAACCTTAATCCAAGCCAAAGGAATTTGTTTACCTGTATTCGTAAGTAACTTGATTGTTTCTAAAATTTTTATAATTACTACTGATGAAGTGCTTGATAATTTAGTTTGTACTATTGTGTCTACCGAACTCTTGCTATCTGTTATAATATACTTATAATATAGTATAATATAATATACATATAATAAACTTATTCTTTTGATGGATATTAATATACCCCAAAGCTTGAAGAATTGCGATGAGCTCAGCAGTATAACTAGACATTTGATTTGAAAGTTTAAATTTTTCGGATAGATCTTCATTTGAATGGTAAAAGGCGCATCCAGTAGACTCAGCGAATTTGGATCCATCTGTATAAATACAATCGGACTTCGACCACCTTTTCAGAATTGTTTGCTCAACAAACGTATTTATGTTAAATTGATTAACATGTAGTTCAATATTAAGATAATAATAAGGAATTTGTAGTTCTAATAGGTTATAATCACAATTATAAAATGGAAGGATGTCATTTCGGTAAACCTCGCTATTAAATTGGATTAATAGCTGATAATTGCTTATTGCTTTGGGATGAATTTTACGTCGCCAGAAGGGACTATCTATTTTTGAATTGAGGTTTTGTATTTTCTCAGATCTTTTCTGTGCTAGGAGTTTTGATATAAAAACATCACACAAAAATTGCCGTCTAAGATGCAAAGGAGGCTCTGCTGCTTCGATTCCTAAAATATGTGTTGGTGTGCATTGTATACATCCAAGACAAAGTCGTAAACACTTATTTTTTATTTTTTCCAATATCTCCAATTGAGTTAAATTTGCATTTCCATATAAAATACAACCATAGTCAATCACTGAACGTATTAGTGCTCTATAGAAGATTAGTGATATATTTGGATCGGCTCCCCACTTTGTGTGGCTAAAAGCTGTTAGTACATTTATTGCGTTTTCACATTTTTTTGACAAATGATGAATATGTTCTTTCCAAGAGAGCTTTTGATTTAAAATTATGCCAAGGTATTTAACAGTTGTTTTATATGGGAATGTGAAAGGTCCTATATTAATTTGGTTTGGTGGCTGATAACGTCTTCTCGTAAATGAACACATGACTGATATATCTTGAGAGATGCTGAATCCATTTCTTTGTGACCATTAGACAATTCTTTCTGTGGCGTTTTCTAATGCATTGATTGAAGCTTCGATCGACTTCTTTTCCGTATAAATGCAAAAGTCGTCTGCGTACTGAAGTATTCTAGTTTCTTCGGTAATAGAACTAGTAACATCAGCAGTGTACAGAATAAACAAAAATGGACTTAAAATACTTCCTTGAGGCAATCCAATTGATGTTGATTTGGGCGTACCTATCACTCCATTTATATTTAAATACTTTTTTTTTCTATAATTTTTTCGTGCTGGTTTATGCAATTCGTGTACGACTTGTGATTTAATTTTTGACATCTTTTTCCAAAGGACCACGTAGGGTAATATATACCTCAAAAGTAGAAACTTTATCTAGTTTAAAAGAAATTGTATCACCTTTAAAAATCTTTACTCCTGGTAATTGTTCTTATTTATACTCTGTATTAACTGATTTAAAGGTTGTCATTACATTTCCACTTGAAACATTAATTTGCACTTGATCAACAGTACCACTTAGTGAAATTTCGTATGAAAAGAAACCACTATCCAACATATAATAAGTTTTGTTCAAGTTTGTTTTTTTCGTTCCTTTGAAAGTTAATACACATTTACTGTAGAAAGAAGAAGGATCGCACACAAAATATAATGGTACCGAAGGGTCATCATTACAAATTTTTGACTCTGATAAAAAATGTGTTCCAAATTTATTTATAGGCATTATTGTATTATACCACCTTCTCGTAATTCTTCAACTATGGATATAATCTCATTCACCAGTCCGTCGTTTCCAGCAGCCTGTGACGCTCTTAGCACTCCCAGTCTTTTTATAATCTTATTAAAATTATCAAAGTATTTATACTCTATTCGGTTGCCACTATATTTTCTAAAATATGCACCGCCTTTTTTATTAAACTCTTTAGCCAAGTTTCGCGTTAGGATTCCTGCCAAATTTCCAGGAAGCGAATTTGAACGAGTTCTAGATGGTTGGGGTCTAGTCTCCAAAGCTGGTTTAATAATAAAATCATATTTATCCTTTATTTTTGATGGAATACTTTTCTTAGGTAATTGAGGATTATTGTTTCTATATATAGCATTTGTTCTACGTAATATATCAATATATTCATTAACATCTTCTTTTTTAAACGATACGGGATTAGTTTTAAATAAAAGCTCGTATAAACCTGGTGTTCCGCGATATTTAACGTCTTTGATATTTAAGTCAGCTCCTTCGAAATCAACTTGAGAATCTCCAATAGAAAATTTCTCAGTTTCAAGGTCGTGGTAAATTCCCAGATCGTGGTCGAAATCTCCACTGGTATCTTCTATGTTGGCTTTAATATAATCCTTTGGCAAGGGTGAAGTATAATTCTCATAAAATGTATTCATTACAGCTGGATTACTGATCATCGCATTAAATTCTCTAAGTGTATCCTCAAAATTCCGATTAATATCCTCATCCGTGGTATTCGCTTGTCCTTCCGACACAAAAGTTCTTCTGGGTGTGTTGTTACTTCCCGTGGAATAATAGATTCATTTCCAAAATTAGTAGGTGTTTTTGATTGGTCAGAAATTACACTTTTATTTGGAGATGAATTTTTAGAAAATACACTCTTATTTGGAGATGAAAATGCTAAACGATAATTAGATTTTCGTATTTTATAGTCCTTTGGTGTGAGTGGTTTATGAAAAGAGTATTGTGGTTCATATTTAATACTTGGTTCTTGTTTAATAGATGGAACAGTTTCGAGTTTGTGTAACAGTTCATTAAGTGGTTGAGTAATTGGTCTATATTTTTTTTCTAAAGCAGACTGAGATTGCGCTATATCTCTTTTTAAACCGCGATACTTTTTCTTTAACGCTTGTCGCGATAAAAGCAGTTTCCGTGTAAGTTTGGAATCCATATTGTACTATGAATATGAACTTAGAGCCTTATATATTTATCGAACCCACACCGATATCGTCCGTTAGATTTGGGGAAGTCTTTATCAATAACAAGAAATTTATGCTTATTTTTCCAGCAGAATGAGCACAAATCTTTAAATTGGTTAAAAGTCATGTCTATATTAACGTGATCATCAAAGATGTGTTTTAAATTTGTAAAGTCTTGTTGAAAAATTACAAGTAAATTAGAATTATCTCTAATTAACTGCTTTGGAATTGCACTGTAAATTTGACACAAATAAAAACAATTTAAGTGTTTATGTCTTCCGTAACAATAATAATTTTGTATAATTTTTTGATCACACGACGGAATATCGTCGAAAATAACTACTGAATTTTCTTTAATATTATCTGGGGGTGGTACTTTCATAGAATCATTATATTCTTCATATCCAATTTTGTTTATAGGTTCAATCAAGTTTCGCAAATACATATACTTTGGTTGATACAACGACTTTGAATATAAATATATATTCTCAAATCTAAGACCATTTGGATGTTCAATTAAAGACAATAATACATTAGTCTTGCCACGACCACTTGGTCCAACAATTAGAGCCCTTTTAACTCCATTAAAGAGGTTCCCGTGTTTTATCTGTTGTTCATTCGTAACATTATCGTGGTTTGAAATGGGTAGAGAGGGTTTTTGTTTATCAATCATCATTGTGAAAATGAGTTTAAAACTTTGGGTATATATTGATATGATCTGCTTCTTATTAATTTTATATTAATTATTATTTATTTGATTAATTATTTAATTGTCGCAAATCATACATAAAAAATGAATAAAAAATCTCAGGGTGCCTTTTTATAATATTAAAAAAATGTCTAAACTATCTTACGTTATACTTATCTTCTCTCGTGGATTCAGTATCTCTTAGTTGATCCTAATCGGGATAAAATAGGAAAAAAGAAATAAAACAAAATATAAAATAAACATACAGAATTGTCTTTTATTTATCAAAATCAATACTCTAAAAATCTATCAAATCTATAACCTGTGGACACAGATGTCCGAATGAAATTTCTACCATTTAAATTTATTCTAGCTAAAAAAAACAATTTATCGGTTTGTTCCCTATGACTTTGGTAAAACAAACTAAACAAAACAATTTATGTATTCGCAAGATCACCTATATTTCCCATTTACTTTTTGAAAAATTGGAATTTTAATTCATATGTTTTTTACTCTGTAACGAGTGAGGCGATGGACTACCCTGCTAATTGAAACAATATTCGAAAATACAGTCGAACCCGCTTATTGGAATAGCCTTTGTACCAGGCAAAAATATTCTTATAACCGGGATATTCTAATAACCGATCATTGGTGGCTAGTCGAAATAAGTGTACCGAATATACGTAATAATATTATTTACATACTATGCCAATGTGTAGTTTTACATACTATGCCAATATGTATATCATATATGTACACCTACATAATCAGTATATGTAAATGGTTTTAGGTCTTTTTACGTCAATAATACAGTAGTGTAACTACTACTTATCTATGTATGTGTTAAATACCAAATTACATTATATTATATATGTGAATGAATACAGTAGCAGTAGGTAATTAATATAAAATGTATGCAATATGTAGATATGTCAATATTTTCTTATTAAAATGCATATAACAAAATTACTTACTTTTTCTTGAGAAATTATCGGTAATTATAGATTTTTGTTGTTAATCCGTGCGGTCATCCTTAATCCATTGGTTGAATGGAACTTTTATTGACGACAAGAAATGGATGAATTGAATTTAACAAAGCCATAAGCCTCTCTGGGTGAATTCTAAATAAACTGCTTCTAACAATTTTAATAGCAGGCAACAGTGCCTTTGTGTAGACAAATAAAAATTACTTTATGACCCATGCATTTGTCGGCTAAAAATCGAATTGGTACTCGTAACAAAGTAATAAATATTTATTACCCTAATAATATCTAATCCATAATCCTTGACGACTGACCATAATAACCAAACATAATTTAAATTTTTAGTAAAATTGTAAAAAAAAAATAGTCGTTGACCTGCAAAATATGCTAATAAGCGGTATTATCTAATTAGAACCTATTCCAATAAAAGGATAAATTTATTAAGGAGTAAATGGAAACGTTTCGGGAACTCGAATTTATATTCCATAAACCGGGATATTCCTATAACAGGGATTCTAATAAGCGGGTTCGACTGTATTACCCCAATCAACTAAGATAGCCATCGTTACACCCTTAGCTTAGCTCAGTCACTCAGGTGTGTGTTCGTCTTGTCCTAACCTTAGATATGAACTCTGAAAATTTAGAATGGTAGCAAACAAAACAATATATTTTAACCAATCATGTTTATTGTTCATAAAGATATAATAAATAAAATGACTTAGTAAATTGCATTAACAAATGTATTCAAATTCTTGCCAAAACTAACAATTCTGGATTATACTTATGGCTTTTGGTAGCTGATGGTATCTTCTTGATGTCGTATGGTACTGCTGTCGACTTGTAGACCTGGGCAGGTGTTATGGCCCTAGGTCGCTGCAGCTACGGTCTTGGTGATGTCTATGATGTTGGGTGCTGTTGTCTGTCTAAAGATGTTAGGTTGTCAGCCATCTGGTGCATCGCCGGCGATGGGCTTCATGCTCCCGAAAGGAGAAAGTAGATTTTATTCCAAAAACTGTAGCAGTAAAACACATATCAACAATCAAGAAGAAAACCAAACTGTACCTTTGCCAAATAGTATTCAGAAATAGTAATTGGCAAGGTTAAATTACATAGAATTAAGATGAGGAGAATAGTTAAAATTTTGATAACTAAACGTGCATATTAATAGATGAAAAGAAATATAGAAATCAAACACATTGTTGAACATTTGAAGGTTATATAAAAAAAACAATATAAAAACTGTTAGATGGAGAAATATAATTATAATATAATGTTATTCTTACCCCAAGAGATGATTTGATGGAACGAAAATGATTTAATTTTGGAATTACATGCCTTTTTATTAATTTTTCCCTTCCAGTTTGTGTCTTCTGGTAGAGATGAAGTATGAAGTGACACTTTCATGACAGTGCGACATAGGTGGCGGGCATGTTCCGAATTGAGACAGATACTTACGGAGTAAGAATTTATACAGGGTACGTTCAGTATGTTGATTTAAATGAAAAGAGATATAGTAAATAGAAGATAATAAAAAAGGATAATAAAATGATAATCAAAGACGATAATAAAAGAGGATAATAAAAGAGCGCCAAACAATTTTTAAAGGGGGAAATGGGTAAACCAAATAGAAGAAGATAATAATTATTAATGAAATATTAAAGAAAATAAGGTAAAATAATTATTTAAACATAAAATATCAAAGATGTGACGTTTGTAACGTTACAACTCAAAATTTTAGTTTCCGAACATAAAAATATCTTTCATATAAGTTGACCGACCTTTTGCTTCACTCACTCTGATGTCTTCTCGTGACCCAAAAACAGCTCTCCCTCGTTGACTATGTTAAAGGCTACTCATCAAAGCCCTCTCCGTTCTCCAGCTTCAAAACTATCAGCATACCAGCACCAATTCTCCAACGAGCCAAAGCCTCTTTTGACCAGTACTCGATTCACACAAACTTAAAAAATTCTCTGCTCTCCTTCTCACAATAATACAGAATCAAAGAGGTATTTCGTCTCAATTTGATCTGTCTCTCGTTCCACTTTTCAGCACTATTCTCCACTATCAAACAACCACTGGTACTTGCTAACTACTTATCCACGAAAACGTCGAACTGCTCCTCAGCGATGCCAATCTCATACTGCCTTCTTTTTCAAATTCACTCAACATTCAAACCACTTTTTCCCTTCCAAATTGCCAAGCATCAGAAACATTTCTCTTTTCCATTCGACAAACAAACAGTCATTTTCAAAATTATTCCGACCATCCTAATTACTTTCGGGAAACCCTACAACATTTACTCGGGTTGAAACAAAGATATTAAAATTCCAAACTTTCTTTTAATTCATTTTTCTAGAAAATGATAATTACCTCTACCTGTGGATTCTATAGTTCCCGTAATAAACAATCTTTTTCCATTTTAAATCTAAATACATCGTCCTTTTCACTTTAATTATTCACAAAAGTCTTTAATGGTTCATCGGAAAGTTCATTAAAAAAGAAATCCACTTACATCTTAACTAAATTCTAATAAATATTTACAGATCAATATACAGGGTGTATCAAATTTATGTGCCCGCGGTATTTAAAAAAAAATTAATTTAATTTTCATTTTGCCTTTGATTGATAAATTGAAAACACAATAATATATAGCCTAACACCTATATATAAGAGAAAAATTATGAAAAAAAAGTTTCAACGACGTATAAAAAGAAAAGGGCGTGGAGTATTAAACTCACTCATTAATAAGCTTCCATTAGAACTTCATCTCCCAGGATACTCATATTGCGGACCAGGAACACGTTTACAACAAAGATTAGAGCGAGGAGATAAGGGAATCAATAAACTAGACGAGGCTTGTAAACAACACGATATCGCATACTCTACAAGTAGTGATTTATCAGCCAGAAACAAAGCGGATAGTATTTTAGAAAACAAAGCTTGGGATATTGTAAAATCTAAAGAGACCCCGTTTGGACAGAAGGCAGCAGCTTGGTTTGTAACAACAGCGATGAAGGGTAAACGTAAGTTGGGAATGGGTCTTAAACGCAAAAAAGGTGGTTCTCTTCGTAAAAGAATAAATAAAAAGAAAAGAATAATTAAAACCCCAAAAAAAGGTGGATTTCTTCCACTCCTTTTACCTCTATTAAGCGCACTCGGAGCCGTCGGAGGAATGGGGGCAAGTATATACAAGGCCGTTGGAGATGCGAAAGCTAATCGAAATAGTCTTGAAGAACAAAAACGTCATAATATAGCTATGGAGCAGAAGGGTAAGGGATTATATTTAAGACCTTACAAGGGGTATGGTTTATACTCATGCTTTAACAAATAAAGATATAATAAAGCATGGTAAAGCTCTTCCTTTGTTTAGAGGTGTATTTATGAGAGACCAAATGCCAAAAAAAATTCATAAAAACAAGTGTGGTGTTATAAATTTGGATTCTAACAAAGGAGAAGGAACCCACTGGGTTGCTTACGCAAAAACTAAGTCTAACATAATTTACTTTGATTCATATGGGGACTTACTGCCACCAAAAAGTGTCATAAAATATTTTTTAAGTAATGGAGATGTACAGATATATTATAATTATGATAAAATCCAAAACGATTCATATAGATGGGGTCATTACTCATTGGATTTTATATACAACTACTATAAATAACAAACGATAGTTGTTTATGTTTTAAAACAATGTATTTCAACTTTACGCTTACTGGGAACTCTTCAAATTTGAGTTATAGTTTTAATCCTCCGATTTACCTTGAAGCCGAATTTGATTACGAAATTGGGTTAAGCAGTTTTTATAGTTTTAATAGTATTCCGAATATCGATGATACCAATAACCTTTTCCTTTGAAGTATACGAAATGCTACTTATACCCATAAATTACCAACAGGGTCTTATGAATTAGATGATATTACAAAACTTATAAAAGAAAACATGAAAAAGAGAGATAATGACGCCACTATAGAAATTACTCCACAGCTACCAACCTCCAAAGTTATTATTAATAGTAATCGAGAAATTTCATTTCTTCCCGCGAATTCTATTGGGAAATTATTTGGATTTAAATCAGGGATACTAACAGCAAACCAAAAACATATATCAGATAATCCAGTGGAGATTTGGAGTGCAAACGCATTATGTGTTGATTGTAACATAGCATCAGGATCCTATTTAAACGGAAATCGAGTTCACATTATCGATCAGTTCTTTCCAACCGTTCCAACTGGCTATAAAATAGTTGAGATACCCCAAAATATTTTGTATTTTCCAGTGAGTATTAAAACAATCTCTAACCTTACAGTAAAAATTATCAACCAAGTAGGTAAACTTGTTGATTTTGGAGGAGAAGAAGTAACGGTGAATTTACATCTTAGAAAACGTATATCATGGTTCTAGTTTTTTCTCGCATACCAAAAACATAAAGAGAATACCTTCTAAAAAAATAACCCCATCTATACCAAAAACGTGTAAAAGGAGAGTACATTCTAAAATAATAACACCATCTAATCGTCGCTTCCTACAATCTTTGGGATTTAAAGTATTGGTATAATGGAAATTCTTCATGTTACTGGTCAACCATTTAATGATTATAGTGTTGAGGAATATCAATTCCATACTTATCAACCATACATTCCTGGAAAGTTAGGATATAATGATGAAATTCGTAATCCTATTCAAGATCTGGATGCACTTACAGTTCCAGCAAATAGTTATCTATCTCTATATCGAAGGTCAACTTCTTACCCATGATAATAAAGTGCCAACAAAACTAAAATTTATTAATAATGCTATAGCTTACTTGTTTCGTGAAATACGTTTTGAATTAAATGAGGTAGTGATTGACTCAATACGTGATGTAGGATTAGTATCAAGTATTAAAAACTACCTTAGTCTTAACGAAAACCAAAGCCTGCAATTGCAAAATGCTGGGTGGTTTCCAAAAAGGAGTAGACTGGAAACTAATAAAGAAGTCCCCACAAACAATGTGTTGGTGGATTCACATGGAAACTTTAACGTCTGTATTCCATTACGATTACTACTAGGTTTTTGTGAAGACTTTACCAAGGTCATCTTAAACGTTAAAATGGAGTTAATACTAATTCGGTCAAACGGTGATATTGACGCAGTAGTAAGCGAAGATGAGAGCGAACGACCAAAAATTAATATTACTAAATTAAATTGGGAAGTGCCACATGTTACTCCTAGTATTCGAGAACAGTTGCGACTTAATAAGATTTCACATTCAAATCAAGAACTTCCTATTAAATTTCGTAGTTGGCAAATGATGGAATATCCAGCCCTAAATAACTCTACACGTCATACATGGTCAGTGCAAACCAGTACAAAAATTGAAACCCCACGACACATAATTGTAGCTTTTCAAAATAACAGAAAATCGAAATTAACAAAAGATATGAGTAAATTTGATCATTACACTTTAAAAAATATCAAAGTGTTTTTAAATTCTGAAAGATATCCCTATAATGATCTTCAAATAGACTTTAGAACTAATAGGTTTGCCAAACTATATGAGATGTTTGCTAATTTCCAGGAAAGTTATTGAAGTTATACTTCTTTACCGGCGATAGAGGGTGAATTTTTATATGTTAAAACCTATCAGCCCGGCGCATGCGCATTATAACTTTGTTCTGATTGGATGTTCAAATGACATGTCAAAAATTATCCGATATGGCAGCTACAGGACAGCTGTGGTTTGGAGGTAAAGGTAAAGGTAAACAAAGGTATAATATATTAGTTTTATTGTTGTGAGGACAGAAACAAAAAAGTTTATAATATTGTAGTGACTCTTAAATAGTTTTTAAAAGCAACAGTTACGTAATAATTGTTAATGTATCATGGGTATAAACCTACCTATTTGATCTGCCAAAATACATAGTATGTAATACTTTTATTTATATAATTTGATTACCATCAAAATTTCTATCAATATTCACCTAATATATTGTTTTCTTACTCTATGTTTTGTTGTATTTTTTCAATTCTAAATCATTTCAATTCAAAATTAAAATAATTTGATCAATTTTCAAAATATCAAAATATCACAAGTTTAATCCGTTTAGTTAGTCGATCTTCGTAAATAATGACACATAGTGTCCGTGGCTAAGCGTTGAAGGCGAATGAATTCCAATACCAACCGCGCTTATCAGCGCTGGTTCGAGTCCCAATAGAAACTTTCTTTTTTGTTTTTTTTAATACATTTTTTGATTGTAAGTATATTTATTATATAATTGTATTTTCAGAAAATACGTATTTAGTTAAAAAAAATTTCGACAATTAATGTTCAGACATCATTTGTGGCTTGTTTAATGTGTTTGTGTGTGTTTTATTCTTTTATTATTTCAATTTTTGGCACTGTTCTAATAAAAATATTTGAGAAGTAGTAAGTATAAATTAGTTTAATATTTAAACAATATATAAATAAAAAGTATATTAATTTCGTTTAAATCATACAATAGAAGTATAACTTCTTACGTGCGTACAAAATACACACACATTCTTTTTATCATATAACCTTAAACCAACCCATATTCAATCCTAATGACTTTCAAACGATTGCTACGCTTGTACATATTGACTGTTCACGCCAAAAAGAAATGGTCCAGGTTGGCTCCGTTGTGCTACGTATAGAATTTGAAACAGATGAACCAACAACCTCTGATATATCAGCATATTGTCTAATACTCCATGAGAAAGAATTCACATATAACCCCCTAACAAAAATTGTAAAACAATTATAATGCGCATGACTGTAGTTGTTTTACAAATAGACGTTACAAGCTAGATGAAATTAGTCTTTAACATGTACCTAATATTGGATGTCCAAGGTTTTAATACCGAAAAAAATACATTTATCGTGAAGGAAATGGCAACATATGATGGTCAAAAAATTACTCATTTTTTGTTTAAACCACCGTATCCGATGCGTTTATTGGGTCCTGAATTTCGTAGACAAGCTGTTTAGTGATGAATAATTACCATGGTTTAAACTGGGATCATGGTTTTACCCCTGTCCACCATTTCCATCAGATCATCCAATATTTGACTAGAAATGTTGATGCTCTTTATGTGAAAGGGCGAGAAAAGTCACAATATATTAAAAAGTATAGTTTATCACCAGTTATAGAATTGGATGAAAAACCAGCTTTGCAAAAAATGGATCCAAAATGCCCATATCATTTGTATGGGATAGCGTATGTGCTTTATCTAACGTATTTTATTTGTATGATAATTTTATGATGCAATAAAGATTTTTTTACATTTTGTCTTATTAATAAAAAACCTTAATAAAAAATAGTACTTTATTTAATAATTATTACAATAATTGTTATATCTAGAACTTACATTTTGAAGTGCAAGTTTACATAAATTACAACTAGATTGAGCAGGAGCAACTCCTTCTAACTCTGTTCTCCACTCAGGACGATTGAAATGAACAAAACACGGAAGTCGAGTGTGAATTTCAAAATCCTGGACAAATTTCGTGGGTAGTATTGTCCTCGGACGCTGTTCAGTCTTTGACCAATCAGCGCGCCGGGAGCATCTCTGGCCACTTTTCCAAAACGCGATTGGTTCAACCGCTTGGGAAAATCCATCTCCTACGTCATAATCCCTAGAACAAAGGGAATATTGGGTATAAAAGGAGGTGGATTTTCTGTATTTCTTCAGTCCGAGACTTACCTCGTAATCGAAGACTCTTGGGTTCGGTGTAGTAATACATCCACCTAGAATCTGCCTTTTTATTTCTTTGCTATTTTATAAATGTGAGAAGACTTGAATATTTGTTGATATTTTTCTATATTATTTGTCTTTGGTGTTTGTTCAGTGGTATCTCTGCTTGCAGACCACGCACTTGAAAAACACATTTATTGTGCCATTTTATAATTGCACGCATTTTATTACTGTCTGAAAATTGTCTCTTATGGTATTTCTCTTGTAGATCACGCATTCGAGACGTTTTCCCATTTACTTTATCATTTACTTTGATATATGTATTTTGTTGCTCTAAGTCGGTTCCTTCCGTAAGTTAAGGAAAAACTTAGAATTATTTTGTCATTTTATAGTTGCATTTATTCTATACTTACTGTTTGAAAATCGTCTCTTATGGTATTTCTCTTGTGGATCACGCATTCGAGACATTTTCCTATTTACTTTATCATTTATTTTGGTATATGTATTTTGTTTCTCTAAGTCGGTTCCTTCCGTAAGTTAAGGAAAAACTTAGAATTATCTCTGCCATTTTATAGTGCATTTTTCTATACTTACTGTTTGAAAATCGTCTCTTACGGTATTTCTCTAGCAGATCACGCGTTCGAGGCATTTTCCCATTTTACTTTATCATTTATATTGTGGTATATGTATTTTGTTGTTCTAAGTCAGTTTCCTTCCGTAAGTTAAGGAAAAACTTAGAACTATTGTGCCATTTCATAGTTGCATATTATTTTCCTGATTCTTGTTTGTTTCTAAGTCTTTCTTATCGAAAGTACTTAGAGATTTTACCGTGTAAATATCTGAATATTTTTGTACCACTGCCCTAGTGATATTCCTACTACGGTAGGTCACACATCTGAGCGGTATCTCACTCAAGGCAGCGGTATTTTCCTTAAGGAATCAAGTGCTTGCCTTAAATAGCTTTCTAGTGCCAGCATACGTTCTGTACGCACTCGAAAAACTCATTACACGATGGTAGATACTCGTAGTACATCCCGTTCTAATTCTCAGGAACGGAAAACCGTCCAGGAGTCCGGTACGGCCAATTCCACGCCGTCCAGCGACCCAAGGGAACAGTATGTACCAAGACTGAAGTAGTTCATATGGATCCACAAAATTTTCTAATATATTCTATGCTAAAGTTTTTCAATTATGTGGTTGTAAACATGTACAAAGGTTTCTTCGGATGCTGTGCCATTAGGCGAAAGCAGTGGCAACAATTCATCTTTATTAAAACGGTTAATGTTTTTAAACACCAAGTCTATCCACTTTTGCTCTTCGTCTCTGGAGAGAAAAAATAATCTTGTATTTTCGTTTAATTTTGGTGTTTTTCCACGGTAAACTTTTCCACTACGCAAGCGCATCACTTAAACACAGTTTTGAAAATTTTTTAAAAATATATTCTTTAGCTTTATATTTACGCATTAACTGGTTCATTTTTTTTTACTGTTTATTATTTCTTGTTTTTTCATAAACTAAAATATCACGTTTTATTCTGTTAATACCTGTACTAAACTGATCAACCAGTTCACGAAACTTTCTTGTGCTCATAGTGTTTACATTAACGACGGTTCTATCCTTTTATATCCTCCCTACTCACATTGATACCAGATACAGGTGCCCCTCCTCCTCCCACTCCGCTTATAATGTAACTAAATTGTACCGGGCAGTATATGAGACTTTATCAGCTCGCGGGCACTCATTCCTGTTGAAACTTGTTCACATGGGCACTCATTCCTGTTGAATATTACAAGTTCACATACTTATAGTTTAGATTTGTGTTGATTTTGTGATTTATGTCCCCATATAAATATTGGGATAATATGGATAATCTGCTTAACAATAGTGGTGAGGAATGGAAAAATTTTTCGAAACTCCCTGTGTTTATTGTACAACAAAAGCTGTGTCTTATTTGTCGTAAAGTGTCTGAAATTAAACTTATTCCAAGAAACTTAATATTTAAAGGATGGAAATTAATATTTGAATTTTGTGCATTTTGTAGTGAGACTAGACCTATGGGATTATCTCATCGATTAGTAGGTTATCATGATGGGTTATTGGAATCTCCACCACATCCATGGGACTCCCCATGCCCAGAGTTAGGTTTACTATAAATAGATACCCAAATCTTGGTAGAGTTTATTATAATGGTATCAATAAACTTTATTGTTTTACAAGCAATTTTAGGAGATTTGCTCTTAATTCAGCAACCACTTCATATCAGAGAAACTTTTATGTTTTGATAGTAATGGCGAACTAAATGACACATGGCCGTCGAAATGGATAAGAATGGAATCATATCCGGGAAACAATTTTTTACCAACTTTACAAGCTGAAATACCATTACACAGCACTAAATATAAATTACGTTTTAGACATGTTAGTGAAAAAACCACTGATTCCGGGTGGTTAGAACTTTATAATGAAATACCTAATAAGGATAAAGTCATGCCACCAATACTTTATTATATAGCTATATGTTCAACTTTCTCAATACTTTCCCTATTATTAGAATTGTTTAAAGGGTTAAATAAAAAAACATGTTAATATACAAGTGTTTTATTAATACATAACAATATACATATTCTTAATTCCTAAATATAATCACAGATAACAAAAAAACTATTTATAAGTAGGACCCGTAATGGAACGCTACAACTTGAAACAGTTCCTCATTGGAAATATTATCTAAATCATCTAGTGTAGGAGCATTTATCAACTCATTCGCGCAAAATAAAAGCTCATCTATATTACCATCATGCTGATTAATTAACAGATGACCCCAAGCCAAAGTAGATACATCCCCAGGTATAATATATCTTTTATCATCACGAGATGTTAGTGAAACCTTATTTTTCAATTCGGTATAAACAGTATGCATATGCATATCCGATCTAAAAAAATACATTTTTCTAAAAATGGTTTCGTTGTTCTGAACGACTCTCACATAATCATTTAAATGTAGCTGATTTTTAACAACATGCGTGGAAACACCTTTCGCTTTTTTTTAAATTGTGTCAGCCTCAGTGCAATAAGCTTTAGCTCCGGTACCGTAAAATGCTTTAATAGTGGTGTTTGGAAACTCATTTTTCATCTTTCCAAGTATAGATTTTGTCTTGTGTACCCTATGTTGATTATTTTCCGAATAATTGGATGTATCAAAGTGATACAGATTTTTATTCATAATTTCATAAAAGTTTGGTGTTTTTGTCTCATATATGAATGTCTTAGAAATATCTAGAATAGAAAAACCAATATATAAAGGTTTATCGTAAATAAATTTATTTTTTTTTTAAATGAATTGCAACTAAATTTTCGTTAAATACTGATAATGAGTTGAATTCTGGTTTAGCAATCAAAGACTTTGCACCAAGCCTTCCACGGCTATTTTCCCATTGAGATAAAAGGCGAATATCTTTCCGTTTATTAACCGCTTCTATAGACTTTCCGAATATAGCGTTGACAAGAAGCTTAAGCAGATCACGCTCGAATTCATTTGTGGCTTTGTTTCTGAGAAAAGTGTTCAAATCAATTTTTTTTTTTAACCAGAGAGATTGGGAGAACTCTATTATTCTGTACACTTTTTCTAGTCTTAATCCATATTGTATACATTGTTTTAAATTTCTATAATGTATGACATGTATTTTTTTATTATTTAAATTAGGAATGAGTTTTTTATATTTACCTTTGGGTGGAATTATTGATTCGGGAAACGGAAGATCATTATGTTGTTCATGAATATTGGGTGGATAATGTAAATCTACTTCCAGCACATATCCTTTTTCGCTATCATCATCAATATCAAAAACATTAAATTGCTCAATTTCCTGACCACTCAACCATCTAAAATTTTTCCAAGGAAGAGGCTGACTCATAGCTGCACCGTACAGATTGGTGGCATCTAAATACGTAATGTAAGTTTCTGGTTTTTTTGGGTCAAAATTACTTAAAAATCTGTTATTTGCAATACTCATCCGTTTCGTAGAAGTGGCCACACCTCCCCGAATACCGTTTTTAAAAAAGTGTACCATGTCAACATCCGTTAAAAGTTGAAGCTCGATATCGGTATATTTTAACATGGCATCCCATGTTAGAGATGGTGCTGTAACATAGTGTGCAGGATCCAGTTTATATTCTTTGAGGCAAACCTTTCTAAAATTTTCAAATATATCAGCCAGTAAAAGCACATCTGACTTTAAATATAGCATTCCGTAATCTCCCATAGATTGACAGTTAAAATGTTTCCACACCTCTTGGGCTCTCTTATAATCTTCTGTAGTAATATGTTCCCCCCTTAAATTATCATAAAATTTTTCTTTCAATGGTAAATGTCTTTAATCTAATTTCATGTAACTATCAATAAATGTATATGGAAATACACCCTTTCGGCGCATTAAACCAAACTCTTTTTCACCTGGGAAATATTTTCTTATTTCATTGCATTGACTAGACTCTAATGTTTGGCTTAATTTATCTAAAGACTTTGCTAAAAATCTAAATGAATCTACAAACCTCAATTTTAAATAAACATTATGTTGTTTGAAATCATCATTTTTGTGTACTAGAATAGATTTCGAAAAAGTAATATATTTTTCTTTAGTTTGCGCGATAGCTGATACATACTCCCCATTAGTTATTAATTCCTTAATAAACATGTGGCAATCATAATTTGTTAAATTATGAAAAAAAAATTGGAATAAAATTAGGTACCTTGAAATTTAAATTGCAGAAATTATGTGCAGCTTCTCTATATCTACCGCTTAGGTGGCAATGATCTCTCACTCTGGTATCCGACAAGGAAAATGGCTTCTGGCAAATGGAACATTTGATGGCGTTCTGGAAATTCTGGTTTTCTTCACTAGTCAAAGGCACCATTGGTTTGACATGCTTTAGGTGATTTTGGTATAGATTAATAGCTAAAGCATCTAACTTTTGAACAAAAACTTCAGCAGCGTCCTCACCCTGATATGTTTCCAATCTTGATAAGCTATCATCAAAAAAACACTTGAGGTAGAAACAAAATGAATAAGGCTGGTGTTCTGCGACTTTGATTGTGTAAGATTGTCCATCTGATGGATTACAATGGTGTATTGGCTTAAGAATCGACTCAAAGTCAGCATAAATTACAAACGGGTGTGGACTTGTTTTTCAATATTAACGAATTTTAGAATGTTAGATGGAAGGTTTTCACCACACTTGTTAACTCTTGGTTCACTGGTTGACAGTATTGTCGAGATATGTAAACAATCATTTTCTTGGTGATTTCTCAGCTTTTCAAAGGTAGAGAAAGTTTGAAGACACCCATCACAGAAATATTGTTTTCCTACATGTGTTGATTTTTGAGTATTTACCAGGCGATACAAGTCTGTTATGAGACAGTAGTGACTCCGATCACTATCATTTATCATTAAAAGATTAACATGTGTAGGTTTATGGTGTTGAGTATAGTGAAGTGGTCCTAAAATTTCATATTGCATCTTGTTTTCTTTAAAATATGATTGAAGACCATACACGTTAACTGATATATTGTTTAAAATCTCGAACTTGTTAATATCTTTTAACTTAACTGGGAACCCAATACCTTCAAAGTTTAGAAGTGTATCACATGGAGGATATGACTCTGGCATTGTCGCGTCACCTGTAGCAGGAAATACACTTGCCAGCACACAATAAGCAAAACACTTGTTGTCTTTGTTTTGAATATTTAAAATCTCTTTTCTCTTTTTAATCTGCGATGGAAGATTAATAAATGATGAAGCAGAAATGGTACTGAATTTATTAATATTAACATCTAGGAATATAATTTCCTGAAGTGCCCAGTTGGAATCTTTTTCCTGGAACTCCGATGCTTGTGTCAATATTGCTTCAGCAAAGTCGTCATATACATCGGATATATCACTACTCAAAGAGATAGTTTTATTTGATGTATTCATTGACTTAATATCCCAAAAACCATTATCGGGTTTGTAAAACATCGCAAAAAATTCACAGTTAACTTTAAGCGCCGTGTGCTGATCAAGATATTCACTGAGAATTCGAGTTACTTTTGGTTTTATATCATTCATGAAACCGGAATAGTTAATTTTGTTATTTTGCACCACTTTCGAGCACTTCAATACCAATCGGTCTTAGTCTTTTTCTTGGAATCAGACAGGCGACATCACAAGAATTAACTGTATGATGTTTTAAACTAGAATCTCGTGTGAAAATCTTCCCACATTTGTTACACATGTACTCACGCGAGTGACTTTTGTTACAGACACCCATATGTCTACGAAGGTTATCTGACCGCGAGAAAGTTTTACCACACGTACACTGATTCATGTTACAGGTTTACACATCTAAACGCTTTTACCGCCTTTAAATATCCTTTCTTAACCCCTACTCCTGAGCTGTACCCGCTTACCATGGGTCAACAGATGTCCTGCATATGTTCTCTATAAAAAATGGGACGGGTGGTCAACAGCTGTATGATAATTAAGGACAGGTGTTCCTCCTCCTATTATTAGCGACAGGTGGTATACACGCAACTTAGTGACAGGTGGTATGCACGAAAATTAGCGACAGGTGTTCCTCCTCCTATTATTAGCGACAGGTGGTATACACGCAACTTAGTGACAGGTGGTATGTACGCAAATTAGCGACAGGTGTGCCTCCTCCTATTATTAGCGACAGGTGGTCGACAGCTGTGTGCAAATTAGGCACAGGTGTTCCTCCTCCACCTCCTATTATTAGTGACAGGTGGTATACAGCTGTATGCAAATTAGGCACATGTGTTCCTCCTCCTATTATTAGTGACAGGTGGTCGACAGCTGTAATTAGCAACAGGTATTCCTCCTCCATCTCCTATTATTAGTGACAGGTGGTCGACAGCTGTAATTAGCGACAGGTGTTCCTCCTCCACCTCCTATTATTAGTGACAGGTGGTCGACAGCTGTATGCAAATTAGGCACAGGTGTTCCTCCTCCACCCAATCTCGATCATATAACACCTACTAGAGTTGGAGTCAACTAGTTGGAGTCAACTCCAACTGAAACGAGCAGTAAATGTTGATTTTAAAAATTTAAATCAACTTTTACTAGTTGGAGTTGACTCTTCCTGGATCGATTCAGTAAATGTTGATTATACGAGAATCTCAATTGCATTTTTGATGAGTGTGCGTTTCTTTGTTTTGACCGTTTCAACTACTTATTAGTATAGTCTGTAACGTCGCCCCCGTTAGGTAAATTATTCTGATTCGATTTTTTGCACAAACTTACTCAAAGAAATACATCCGTATAACAATCCTTATAACAAATACACAGGGTGTCACTCGGTACCGCGGTCGAAAAATTGTTTAACCAATTTTTGTTAACCAAATTCACAAAAATAATTTTATCTACTCTATCTCATATTATGTAAAATGTAAAGGTTTTATTGTGTGAAAATTGTAAATATAGATAGCAGTACATAAAGAGTTTAAAGTGTGTCTGAAGTAACAATGTATTTTAAATGGGTTTTGCTTTTTCGCATTGTGTTTTAGCACACTTTCATATAATTAAACATCCTTAACTTTCTCCTTCGGGAGGAAATCAGACACGCCCTTGCTTTGCAACTGAAATGCTCACAAAACAGCGACCACGGAAGCAAAGATGGGTGGCAGAGGAAATATTGGATTTAATGGATGAAAGAAGAAAATGCAAACAGCACAAAGCAATGTACAAAGCATTAAATAGAACCATTAAACAAAAAATAAAAATTGCAAAAGAAAAATGGATAACAGAACAATGTGAAGAAATCGAAAACTTATTTAAAACACATGATGACTTCCATCTGTATAAGAAACTCAAAGAATTCACAGGCACGACATACTCACAAGGACCAAATAATCTAATCAACGCAGAACGCAAACTGATTTCAAGCCATGAAGAACAAATAAACATGTGGGAAGACTATATAAAGGAACTCTTCTATGACATCAGAGAACCTCCTACATTAAATACCGAAAACGACGAAGATCTTCCAATACTGAAGTCCGAACTGGAATATGCTCTACGTCAACTAAAAAACAACAAATCTGTAGGAAAAGATGAAATACCAGCTGAGCTATTGAAGTTAATCAACGAGGAAAACTTAGACTTTCTTCTTGGACTATTTAATAATGTTTACAATACAGGGACTATCCCTAAAATATGGCTTGGATCGGTTTTCATACCACTGCCTAAAAAGAAGAACGCCAAATTATGCCAGGACTTTTGCTTAAAAAGTATATTAAATAACATTCTGAAGCTTTTCTTGCGTATCATACAGAACAGAGTATATTATAAAAAAATGTGATGGGGTCACCGGTCAAGAACAATTTGGCTTCAGGAAAGGTATGGGGACACGAGAAGCAATATTCTGTCTTCAAACTCTGGCACAAAGATACAAAGATCAGCAAGCAGACCTTTTTATCTGTTTCATAAATTTTGAGAAAGAGTTCGATAGGGTGAAGCACAAGACCTTGATAGAAAGATTGAACGACATCGGAGTCGACAAAAGAGATTCTAAAATTATAGAGGCTATTTATTGGAATCAGACAGCAATCATTAAGACCAATGGTAATACGTCAAGGCCAATTGAAGTACAACGAGGTGTTAGACAGAGTTGTGTGCTATCACCCATATTTTTACGTCTACTCTGAGGTAATATTTGCGGACTCTTTATCGCACCCTTCAGAAGTAATCAGGATAAACGGCCAAAAAGTAAATAACATCCGCTATGCAGATGACACAGTATTAATGACTGATTCGGACCATAGTCTGCAGATACTGTTGGATAGGGTTACTGAGAGTTGTGAAAAAATGGAATGAAGATCAATACTGCGAAAACCAAAGTTATAAGAATATCAAGGAACAAAAATTTACCTCTTCCAATAAATATGTGAAACACCAACAGCTTGAATACGTAAGCCAGTACAAATATCTTGGTTGCTGGTTCAACAATCAACTTGATTATAAACAAGAAGTCAAGAGCGAGAATAGAGGTAGCCCGACAGGGGTTTATCAAAATGAAAAGCTTATTT
The DNA here is from genome assembly GCF_917563875.1 of Diabrotica virgifera virgifera. Classification (NCBI taxonomy): domain Eukaryota; kingdom Metazoa; phylum Arthropoda; class Insecta; order Coleoptera; family Chrysomelidae; genus Diabrotica; species Diabrotica virgifera. The sequence continues at coordinate 96,925,944 of NC_065447.1, forward strand.
TGTAACAGTAGCATTAATATCAGCCTTATATGTCGTTTTCTGCATTGCTATGTGTGGTCAATACTTTTGTATGGAACGGAGGCCTGGACACAACACAACACTGATGAACAAGTTGGACGCCTTTGAACTCTGGCTTTATAGAAGAGACTTGAAAATACCTTGGACAACCGACACCACCAACGAATATGTTCTGAGGAGAATAGGTACAGATAGGGAACTTCTAAAAATTATTACAATCAGAAAAATTAGCTACCTGGGACACATAATGAGAAGCGAAAAGTACCGCCTCACGCAACTGATCATCCAGGGTTAGATTGAAGGAAAACGGGGTCCCGGTAGGCGCCAGATTTCGTGGATTAGAAATATCGAAGACTGGACCGGCCTTGATTCAACATCTTTGTTTAGAGCCGCATTGGACAGAGACAGATTTGCCAGTGTAGTCGCTAACCTCCACTAAAGGAGAAAGCACCACAAAAAGAACAACTTTCGCCTTGTCATGGTGATGACATGTGAGCAATAAATTACAAAAAAAGTTTTGACACTTTTGTATTTTGACAGAAGTTTGAATTTTTAAATGTCAAAATGGTGCAATGATGCATCTCACTCGCACTCACATTTATAGCTGCGTGAATACGCTCCTAGCGCTCATTGTTAATAATTAAAAATATGTAACCGCTTAGTAATACAATAATAACAAAAATTTCTTCAGTATCTTGTAAGGGGGTCGTTAAAATTTTATTTGGTGACTTTCGGACTTTCATAATAATTATTTTTAACTGAGTTATTAAGCCTTGAAAATGGTCATCTTCGTATTTTGCAAATTTTAAATCGCGCATAACTCGAGAACAATAAATTTTACAGAAAAATCACAAAAGACCCCTTTTGCTCCGAATGACCCAAATGATGTAAAGAGAATTGTCGTAAATGAATTTTTTTTGTGAGTTTGTTTAAAAAAAACGTTTAAACAATTTTTCGATCACAGTACCATCTGACACCCTGTGGATATTTTATAAGGACCTCTTTTTGAGTAAGTTTGTGCAAAAAAATCGAACTGGAATAATTTACCTAACGGGGGCGACGATACAGCCTAGACTAATTTGAACATATTCAGTAACATTTAATTTCTAGAATCGGCTGTTTGTGTGAATCAGAATCAACTTTTACTAAATGACATTGGGAAGAGTATACTTTTCCTAGTTGGAGTCTAATTTTACTAGTAAATGTTGAATATAAATCTTCATTTTATATTTATAATCAACTTTTACTGAAACCAGCCGTTAGAGTTGACTCCAACTAGTTGGAGTCAACTCCAACTGGATAATCAACTTGAACTGTAACATATATACTGTTAAAAATGCCTAATAAGCGCTACTTAGTTATAACTGGAATCTCAGCAATCATTGGGTAATGGATGTTGCCTATTCCGGGAGACGTATTATTTCTTTTCTTACAAGCTTCTTGTAATTCGTTCATTGAGAAAGGTTTGTTTAGCATGTGATCATTTGTATAATAATTTTTGAACTCTCTTGGTTTTTCGTTAACCCAATTCGGACAGATTTTACTATGAAAATATTCTGTCGAGTCTTCCCACTCTGTTTCATGTCTACTTGCTTGTTTCTTGTTTTTGAATCTGTTTAATGTAACCCAAACATCTTTCGTTGGAGTATTTTTGTTCAAACTTTCACAATATGATTTCCAACTAGCTCTTTTTGCTTCATTTGTAATTCTTTTAACGATCGCATCTTGATTTTGACACTTATTAAGATTATCCAAATTTGGATTCTCTTTATATTTACTAAATAACTGCTTGCGTTTCGTTACTGCATCTTGGCAGTCATTATTCCACCATGGTTGGCATTTTTCCCAAATATGTCGTTTATTTGCACTCTTTTTTGGTATAGCTACGGTAGCTGCTTCGTTCATATCTTCTAATAATTTGTCATAACTATCGTTAATAACATTCAATGATTTTTCATATAACAAAGTGCTAAATTTTCTCCAGTCTGCCTTGTTAATTTTCCATATTTTATGACTTTTTGTTGGTGGTGGCGTTCCTCTAAGTTGACATCTCGTGAGTATTGGCAAATGGTTAGAGCCATGGGGATCTTGAAGTACCTCCCACTGAAATAATTGACTGATATTGTGAGAGCATATAATAATATCAATAGCACTTTTTCTTTGGCCTGGTCTAGTAAAAAGGGTTGGTTCCCCTGTGTTTAAAAATACAAGATTTAATGAGTTTATTGCTTCTAACAGGTTTCTTCCTTCAAAATCTTCTAGATCTGATCCAAAAGCCGGATGATGCGAATTAAAATCCCCACCAATTATACATGGTTTTGGTATGTTATTGAAAAAATTAAGAAACTGTGTCAGTGTAACTCTACTCAAAGGTTTTATGTAAACTGAAACAAGACAAACTTCCTTAAATTGACCAATCCGAACACATACACACCTAGCCATAATCTTTTCCATTTGAGGTAAATCTATCTCAGAAAATCTAATTTCATCCTTAATTAAAATTGCTACATCAGCTTTTCCATCTTCTCTATCTAAACGTCAACAATTAAAACCTACGAAATTATAATAAATATTTGGTTTAAACCAAGTCTCTGAAAGAAGACCTATATTGATTTTATATTCATGAAGTAAATACTCCAAATTACATTTATTTGAAACTGCCGATCGGCAGCTCCATTGTGTAATAGGAAACGTTTTGTTCATGTCTGCGAGCTTAATCCCTGTTTATTGAGTCTGTCCTTAATAATATTAACCTCTTCAAATGTTGAACATTTAAAATGTTGTCCCTATTTAAAGACTTTAATATATCCATAAATAATTCAAATACTAATGTTATCGTTTCTGTTTCTGACATTTCATTCGTTTTAATAATATTCTCTCGGTAAGATTCTTGACTTAAAATACCCCCTTGTAACCTAGCGATTTCAATTGGTTTAGTTATTTTGATTGCTTCATTAATACAAGGATCAGGCGTTTGAGGCCTGGCCCTTTTCGTTGGATTTCTATAGATAGTGTATTTATGGGAATCTATGGGGCTAGACTGCGAAAAACCTGAAGAATATGGAAGAGCTTAACTGGGAAGGAGTGGAAAAGCTTTTTGAGACGCTAATTCTATGGGAAATTGAGGATTTAATGTTTTATTCTCACTAGTAGTTGCATTTGCATAGGTTCTATTGGGGATTAATTTAATTGCGTCATTGTATGTTAAATTTTTTTGAGACATAATATCTTTAATAGTTTTTTGCCTCAGATATTCAGTACAAATCTGAAAATTTGTAGTTAAATTATCTCCTTTGCACTGAAGGCATTTATTGTTTGGGTTTTCCGTGCATTTGGAGGATAAATGTTCACCGTGACATTTGAAACATCTAGACTTACCACGACACTGTCCACCTACGTGTCCGTAACGATGGCAATTAAAACACAAAATTACTTTCTGTACAAATAGTTCGACCGGAATTAATACCTTATTAATAACTACATACTTAGGTAAACTTTGTGCCCTAAAAGTCACAATAATACTTTTAGTTGGAACATATACCGTAGTATTATTCTCAACAATTTTCCTTTTTAATCTTTTGACTTCTACTACTGTAAATTTACAGTGGTAGTCATAGGCTTTAATTTTATTTTTTAAATTCTCATCTGAAATGTCTTTATCAATATCCCTTAAAATACCCTGACGATGAATCATAAATTTAGGTATATAAGCCTCAAGTTTATTTTCAGTAAACCTTTTTGATTTATTTTGATGTACTAAAAAATTGGCCCATTTTGACTTTCCAAAAACTACTTTTACTCGATGTTTTCCTGCCAAATCAATTCTTTCTATTTTATTATCCAGTTCCGGTCAATTTTTTAATATAATGTCACCAACCCTAATCGCATTTAAACGTTAAATCAATTTTATTTTCAATTATTACTTCAAAAGGACCTGTGTCAGTTTGTAAATATTTATAGGTAGTTCTAATGTCATTTGTATTTAATTGGGACGAGTTTGACGAAATATGAAGTTGATTTTTACTTACGTTTGAGCTGTTATTGACATTTTTATTAATATTATCGATACCTGAAACCGCTGTTATTTCCATATTATTATTCTGTTCTTCTCTAAACTTGTAAAATTCGTCCTCTCCGGGATCGGGAGGGTCACTGTCACCGTGTCCGCTCATCAAGATTTAATCGCTTCGAACGCTAAAACTGACTTATATTTATATAAAACTTAAACTATAACTAAATTAACGAAACTGAAAAAGAAAATTTAACGGAGATTTGAAACTGGTTTCTTAACTAGTAAACAGTGTTTCCGATTAGCTCTTAGTTTTTATCAAAATTAAGGTGGTTTTACTTGTTAGAAAATCATCAAAGTTGGTATAATAGTGTATTATATAGTGCTTAATCCGATTTTGGGATCAAACTGTAAGTTAGATCATCTTTATTACTATTTTTTAATCAACAAACAGTAAACAACGGTTATAAATACCAGTAACGAGCTAATTAAGTAGCTTAATTACTAATGAACCTGTCCAAGCACAAGGGCCGTAATCAGGCAACATAGGCCCAATATGCAGGAAATTTCAGAGGAGAGATCTTCTGAACTTCAAAATTCTCAAGATGTCATTAATCCATCCAATCAATCAAAATTATATTCAACCGCTCTGACTCAACCTAACAAAAAATTCGCAAGCAAAAACCAAGCCATTTTATTCAATTCACTTCCAAATACAAAAATTGAAGATTATTTAAATGCCATAGCAACTAAAGTCGATCCCAATAAAATTCTCGCCATTTCCAGGATTGTAAATGATCGTATTTGCGTATATTTTACTACTGAAGAAACAGTCACCGAATTTTTAAGAACAGATAATGGAACAATAGTAATCAATCAGGAACGTATCCAAGCCAGGAAGTTAGTCACACCAAGCGAAAAACTGATAATTTCACAGTATTATAGAGACTCAACTACAAAATTTTGCAATTCATCAAATAACTCCATTGGATTTTCTAAGAATAGGTACAACTAACTCTTTATTTAAGCATATCTTGAGTTTCCGACGCTATACTTACATTTCTCCTAAAAATCTGGAAAATATTCCTGAGTCTATATTAATTAACTATGAACAAATCAATTATCGAATTTATTTTTCACTTGAAAAACAGTCTTGTTACATTTGTAAAGAACAAGGTCATCTAGCCTCTCAGTGCAAAAAAAATACAAACACTCAAACATCTATCGAAAATTCATCACCTACTGCTCAACCAAATTATATCCAAAATTGCCACCCTATCATAACAGATGCTCAGCCAACTATCCATCCTTCACAATCTTCGCAACAATCCACCAGTCCACAATCAAAAGAAACAACCAATACTTCTCTATTTGATTCAAATCCCATTCAAACACCTATCCAGCCAGATAATGTTGAAATGAATAATCACAGCCAAAATCAACCTCCTACACCCTCTGACACTCAATCGTCTAAACGAGCGGTGTCAGAAATAACGTCTCCTTCAACATCAGTAGACCAGAACCCATTTAAAGAACCTCTGCGTAAATCTAAGAAAGCAAAAACTATTCCTGAAGATAATAAGACTTTAGCAGAAGATCTTATTAAATGCACTAGTTCTTTTTTCCAAGATAATTCTGACAACGGATATTTAACCCAGGAAGAACTAATTGATTTCTTTGAAAATGCATACGGCTCTGCAGATCCTCTCAGCATTGCAAAAACGTATACAGAAGATATCGAAGGACTACTCAATTTTTTAACTAAAATCCATCCAGCATTAACTCCCAAGTATCTGAAAAGTCGCTGTACAAGATTAAAAACTAAGATTAATAAACAGCTATTATTATCCGCTTTCTCTACTGATCACAGTGAATACAGCAGCGACGCCTCTGCTGAAATTTAATACAACATTCAACTGTATACTGCAATGGAACCTAAATGGGTATTACACCCATTTAGAAGAACTTAAATTAATTATAGCTAAGTTTAAACCATCTGTAATATGCCTACAAGAAACCCACTTCAAAGAAGATAACTGTCATAATTTAAGAAACTATACTCCGTATTATAAGAACAGAATAACTGCTAGCCATGCTAGTGGGGGAGTAGTAATATATGTCCATAACTCATTTAATACCGAAGTAATACGTTTAAGAACTGAGTTGGAGGCAACAGCAGTATCTATAAAAGGCCCCCACAAAGTCAATATATGTAATATTTATTTTCCTCCGAACTTAGACCCGTCCATAAAAGAAGTAACTGAACTCTTCAATCAAATTCCAGAACCGCGTATTATATTAGGCGATTTTAATGCCCACAATATACTTTGGGGAGGTAAAAAAACAGATTCCTTGGGACGTAAAATCGAACAAATTGTTACAGATTCTAATATGAATATCCTTAACGATGGAAGAATCACAAGGTTCAATATTTCCACCGGCAATGGATCTCAATAGATTTATCCCTCTGTGACCCTGTCTTACAACCAACTCTGTCGTGGGATGTGACATCCCATTTGCATGGAAGCGATCATTTTCCTATCCTAATTACGAACAATAACCATATCTCCTCATCAATTCCATCCAATAAATGGTGTCTGAAAAATGCAGATTGGTCTCTATATTCCTCTTTAATTTCACAAAAAATTTCTCAGTTGGTTCAGCCCTTTGATACAGACATTGATATTAACTCCAAAGTACTCCATCTCGTACAGTTTTTAACGTCAATAGCTCACGAGTCCATAGGTTATTCAAAATTTCCAAAAAAACGTGCTCCAGTCCCGTGGTGGAATTCCCACTGCGAAGCAGCAATTAAAGAGTCAAAAAAGGCGTTTTATAAATTAAGAAGGCACCCAACTTTAAATAACCAGCTAGAATTCAAAAGATTAAGGGCGTATTGTAGATACACCTTAAAGAAGAGTAAGAGAGAAGCCTGGAAAAATTATGTATCATCTTTAAATTCATCTACCCCGACTTCTGAGGTTTGGCAAATGATAAGCAGAATGTACGGGAAAAAATCATTTAACACCATTCATTACCTAGAACATCATAACCATATTTATTCAACTAAGCAAGAAATAGCCTCCGTACTAGCAAACGTATACCAACAACATAGCAGTGACGAAAATCTATCTACAAGTTTCCTAGCCCATAAAAATAAATTTAATAATGCATGTATAAATCTTGATGACCACAATAATTTACCTCTAAATGCCATATTTACGATGGATGAACTGTTAGAAACTTTAAACAAAGTTAAAGACACTAGCCCAGGGCCTGACAACATCCCTACGAAATTTTTAAAAGCTATGCCAACGGAAGGAAAACAATATCTTTTGGATCTTTATAATTTCATTTGGACAAATAATGTTTTCCCCATTGATTGGTACGATTCCATTATTGTGCCAGTTCTTAAACAGGGCAAGAATAAATCGGACCCAGAGTCTTACCGACCAATCTCCCTAACATCTAATATGTGCAAAGTACTTGAAAAAATGGCAAGCAACCGACTAATGTGGTACCTAGAAGATCGACAGCTACTTAGCCCTATACAAAGTGGATTTAGAAAGTCCAGATCTACATTAGACAACATAGTGGATATTGAATCTGTAATTCATGAGTCATTTGGATGTGGTCAAGAATGTCTGGCTGTATTTTTTGATATAACGCGTGCATATGATACAATCTGGAGATCAGATATCATAAGAATCCTGTCAAGTTGGTCGATTAAAGGAAATATTATCAAGTTTATTAATAATTTTTTATATAGACGAAACTTCAAAGTTCGAATAGACAACTTTCTTTCAGACTCTAAAATCCAATTAAACGGTATTCCTCAAGGGTCTACTCTTAGTGTTGCACTTTTCCTTATTGCCATCAATGACATCGCTAAGTCACTTAGCCCATTAGTCAAAGCCCGTCTATTTGCTGATGATCTTGTTATATTCTGTCGTGGTAAAAATATATCAACAATGACGACCCATATACAGCAAGCCATTTACAAACTAGAGAATTGGTCGAATACTACTGGCCTAGAATTTTCACCCACTAAAACGAAAGCAATGATCTTCAGTAAAACTCCAAAGAAACAAATAAATCCACCGAAACTCTTCCTAAAAAATTTACCAATAAAGTATTCAGAATCGATCAACTTCTTGGGAGTAAAACTGGATAGCCGACTATCTTGGCAAGACCACATCCACTCTCTCCGTCTGTCAGTTCAAAACGGCCTTAACTTAATGAAAAGTATCTCTCATAAACAATGGGGTGCCGATTTCCAAACTCTTATGACTATATACAAAACCCTAATTCGTTCAAAACTAGATTATGCTGCTGTTGCCTACAACTCAGCCAAAGGTTCACTATTGAAAGTGCTAGACACAGTTCATAATTCAGCAATTAGAATTGCACTGGGAGCACACTACACAAGCTCAGTTGAGTGTATGTATGTTGAATCAGGCGAACCATCCCTTCAACTCAGGAGAGAATACCTTAGCCTCATGTATGCCTTAAGAGTATCAACTAACCCACATGTACCTGTTTATAAAAACACATTTACAGATAGATTTCCATCGACATTTAATTGTGGGAAAAGATTGGATCCTCCGTTTTATCATCGAGTGAGAGCAACGTTACAGAGCTTAGACACAATAATTGCACACACTTACAATACTTTTAAAGTCAGCCAACACATATTACCATGGACAATTGCTCTCCCTGCTTGTAATACAAACCTATCTGCATTCAAGAAAGGTGACACACCAGCAAAAATCTTCAATCAGAGATTATTAGAGATATTAAATGGTTTTAATGATCACATCCATATTTATACCGATGCATCCAGATCTGCAAATGGAGTAGGAGCGGCTTTCACAACAGATAACTATAACAGTTCCTACCAGCTCCCTCCCCAAACCTCCATATTCTCAGCTGAACTCTTTGCTATCCTCCAGTCATTAAAGTTTGTTAACACACATGACATCAAATTCTCAATAATCATTAGCGATTCCCTAAGTGCATTAACGGCCTTGAGGCGGGTATACCCCAAACATCCTATCCTCCTCTTAATTAAGGCGGAACCCTTGATATGCCAACAAAATCAAAGATTAGTTCAGTTCCTCTGGGTACCATCACATTGCGAGATAAGTGGAAATGGTAAAGCTGACACATTAGCAAAAAATGCGAGTGAGAATCCCTTAACAGACATCATAACTACTTGCGTTCATACTGATCTAAAGCAATATTTTAAAAACAAGATCATGACAAAATGGCAAACAAATTGGAACGAATCAAACTCTACATTAAGAACAATCAAACAAAGTATATCACCGTCGAAACATCCTACAAAGAGAAGAGACCAAGTGCTCATGTCCAGATTGCGACTTGGTCATACGAAGATCACCCACGACTTTTTATTAACCCATTAACCGCCAAGCAAAGAAATACTGCAATAATATGTAATATATTTGATTAACTAGAGTAAAATAAACTTAAACATTCGTAAAAAAATTATTTCACACTTTGATAATGGCAGGTGTCACAACAACAAAATGGTTCGTTTTCGAACCTTTGGCGGAAATGAGATATAAAAATTGAAATATACAATTTTATTGTTTGTGAAAAGTCTCAAAACATTTAGAGTGTAAATGGACCTGGAAGTTTTGATAAACAAAAATAGTATGGTTAGAACATTGCCTACACCTTCTTTCTCAAAAACAAAGTCGAACGGCCCTCTATCTTTTTTAGAAATTATTTTAGATATTTCCAGTTTACACTTTCCAATCCTGTATCTTGCACTGTGCCAGTTGCATAAATTCTACAAATCGACATATTGTCTACAACACTACACAACCTCCCTTATGTAGCTCCCTCCCCCTCCCCCACCCTAGATTATAACAAAACTGAATACCAGAATACCCGTCTTTCTAAAGGTACGTATCCACTACGTTCGTAATATTCGACCACCGAGGCACTGCCGCACGATCGTTGGCGCACTGTTACACGGTCCGGGAGTGCCTACCATTCACTATGTTCACAAACCTCTTCCGCTCCGCGCTCCATGCAACTGCTACCATCTACATGCATGCGCTCCTCTACATATAAACCGCCACCTATTGGACCGTTGAGGCGGAGCGCACACTGTTGCATGGTCCGAGAGCGCCAACCATCCACTATGCTCACGGACTTCTTGCTCTCCGCGCTCTCTGTAACTGCTCCAATCGATACGGTATGCGCTCCCTTACATAAAAACCGCCACAGATTGGAGCGTCGAGGTAGAATGCGCACTATTGCACAGTCCGGGAGCGCCAAACGTGTCCACTATGTGGAGCAGTTGCAGGAGCTCGGAGCGCAAGCATAGTGGATACGTGTTTTTACACATAATAAAGAAATATCCCAACAAATTACTGCCTGTGCATCACCTTGAACTTATTCCTGATCAGACAGGATTATATGTCGACTTCCGCCAATGGTTCGTTATCGAACCATTATTTTCAAACACGAGATTTGATGACTCAGAAATTTTTTTTTGTGTTTTTGTAACATTTGGTGTACAAATAGGTTAAAACAATAATGTTTTATTTTATTTGACCACAAAAGTGTTATGCCAATAAAATTACAACAGTAAAAATAAAGTTGTGTCGAAGGATTGAAAAAGTCGGACATTTAGAAAATATTTTTGTGATGAAAGCATGAGTTTGGAAATTAAACAAAATTAAATTTAATTACACTTATATCTTCTGGTTGCTTAAAAAATACAAAGATTTAAAAAAAAATTAACGAATTGTCAAAAAAAATTCTACAAAATAATGGTGCGTTTTCGCACCTTTGGCGCTAAATGGGTTAAAGAAGGAAGCCCCTCCGATGTGTTATGTGTGTGATAGTGAACTAACAGTGCAACATATAATAATAGACTGTCCCCTCTACGTTATAGAACGGCAACATCAACAGTTACCAACTACAATTAAATATTGTTTAAGTGAAAGTAATTCATGTAAGACTCTTAATTTTTTACGTACTATAGGACTCATTAACCAAATTTAATATACCTAAATTTTGTAATTTGATGTAAATACAGTTCATTGCTAATAACCCTTGTGGTTGAAGCAAATTGTAAATAAAAAAAAAAAAAAAAAATTTAACGGATTTAACTAATAAAAACTGCTAATAAATTTAAATTTTCGAGCGGAACTTTGAAATGTGTCTTTACATTTTGACACTGGTTTGACGTCATTGTGTTAAAGTCGTAAATTAATATTGTTGCTGTTTGAATAAAGTTATTTTAAAGCAGAATATAGTTATTTATGTACCAAGTCAGTAAAGTGACTCTTTATCGAACTAGTCTGATATTATGAGCCGAGCGAGCGTAGCCAGCAAGGCGAATAACAGACGAGTTCGATCAAGAGTCTTTACTGACGTGGTGCATACAAAATTTTATCGCCAATCATAAAAAACATTAACACTTACTTAACACTTACTTAATTACATCCTTCTAATGAAAAAAGAGTGTGTGTACTTTGTACGCACAGAAGTTATACTTCTGTTATCATGATTTCAATGAAATAAATATATTTTAAACAGTTTTATTATTTATATTTAAATAATAATATACTAATTTTAACACTTAAAGTAAAATACCAAAAATTAAAAATACCGTTAATAGTTACGTCATTGTTTATGAAGTGTAGCGTGTAGCCTGCCGCAGCGAAGTTGATTTGCCATGATGAATAGTAGAAAATCTAAATAAATACATATATTTGCTAACAAATTATTCAGTACCTACATATCTATGACCGTCCTATATAATTATAATCGAATTAACAAAAACACCATTTCATACTACATTCGCATTAATACGAAACTTAAAAGATTTAAGAATTCTTTTACTTTTACACAAAATAAAAATTTCGTATGACAGTAATGACAGAAGGCTCTTGCTTGCATGACGGCCGATTTCGATGTTTAATCGATAGTTGTTAGGTATCAATATTGAATACCTAATTACTAAATCTGTAAAGTTTTGATTTAGGTTTTATAAATATAATTGCAAACTACTACAGAATTTCATTTTCTGACATAAATTTAATTAATAATAACGTAAATTTTGTACAATATTTTTAATAATTAAAGTAAATAAATTTTAAGGTCACTCAAATAAATAATCGATTACTGCCATCGACCACTTACATTAAATCTCAGTTAATTTGATTAATCGCGGCAGGTAAAATAAAATTCTTCTTTCAGTACATTAAAGTGTTATTTTACTGCCACAAATGGCGGCGAATGAGTACAATAATTAATGACTTTAGTGACGGTTGGCGATAAACCATATTATTGTCACTTCACAAAGGGCGTCATTACAATATAAGTAATAATTAATCAAAAGAATATGAAAATAAGCTTTCTGATGTGTCTATTTTTTGAAAAAAAAAACAACGACATTCTTTGAAAGAAGCAATATAATTCAAGAAATATAAAACACTAAATAAATATAAATACATAATACAAAAAATGATTTACAAAAGATGCTCAAAAAGTCCTCCCTCCTGAGCAAGACAGTAACCCATACGGTTATAAAAACTTGAACGTACATACATTGGCAAGCATGGTAGGGCTAATATTTTGGAACGCCCGTTCAATTTTTAATTTGAGTTCTTCCACATTATTAGCTCTGTGATGACCATAAATAGATGATTTGATGTATCCCCACAAGAAAAAATCATTGGGCGACAAATCCGGTGATCTCGCTGGCCACAAGATAGTTCCCTGTCTTCCGCGTATTACACGATTTGGGAACATCATATCTAAATATTGCCGCACTCCAGCAGTGTTGTGTGCAGGGCACCCATCTTGCTGGAACCAGATGTGATCAAATCTGTCGCCGGCGATTCTACGTATTTCCGGAACAATTTGCTGCTGTAGTAGCTCCAAATATTTTGCTCCAGTTAGGTTTCCGTCTGTGAAAATTGGTCCAATCATATTACCTCCCAAAATTCCACCCCATACATTTAACTTTTGAAGATACTGTGTACGTACTTGGAAAAAGTGATGCAGATTTTCCCGAGACCAATAACGTACGCGGGATGAATTATGACGATATAGTAATGGAAATGTTGACTCATCCGTAAAGAAAATATTGTTGAGAAAATTGTCGTCACGGGAAATACTTCATGACTTTATTTGATTTTGTATGCACAAAAACCATTTTTCTTCAAAACCCTTCTAATTGTAGTCACACTTGAGCCTACTACCTCAGTTACTTCCTTGCAGGACATTGTAGAATTTTGATTGACGGACGCACAAATCATCACTTCTTTCTGTTCCCGATTTTCATCAAAAGCAGGAGCACGCTTGTGTCTGCGAGGGTTGACGCATCCATGCCTTTGAATATTATTTATCACACGCGATACGGTTTTTAATGTAGGAGTTGGACGGCCTTCAAATTCAACGGGAAATAATTTTCGAATTCGTCGAAGTGTATTACCTTCGTAATACCATTTGACCATTTGAAATTTTTCCGCAGCTGAGTACACCATAATTAAAAATATATTTTTTTATGGAAAAAAAATTATTTTGAATAGTTTATTGGCAGTAACATGACATGACAGACATGAAGGTCTTCTTCTTCTTCTTCAGTTTATTGGCCTCCACCTACTTGGGTATTTGGCCAGCTCATCGTCTCGGAACAAGGGAAAAATCCCTTATTCACTTACAATTTGGAGTTAGTACATTGTACAATTTGCTGCTTCTCCTTCATTTTCTTCTTCTTCTTCTTTACTTAACTAGCAATTTTGGTTGGTGTGGGACAAACATGACAAGATAAAAAAATTTCACGCTAGGGGCAACCTCTCTTTCCTTGTCTAAGGGGGCAACTGTCTATCAATACACAATCTTCTTTTTCTTCTTTGATTTAGTAGAAATTTTGAGTTGGCATGGGACAAATACAACTTAACTTTTTTTTCAACGACACTAAACTTTTTTCTCTCGGGGGCAACTGCCGGCTACTACACAATCTTATTCTTCTACTTCTTTTTTAGTTTACTGTCAATTTTGAATTGGCATGTGACAAATTCCACAAAGACACAAACTTTTGCTCTCAGGGGCAACTGCCGCTCATTACACAATCTTATACTTCTACTTTTTTTTGAGTTTACTAGCAATTTTGAGTTGGCATGGGAAAAATATAACAAGACAAAAAATTTTTTCTCAGGGGTAACAGCCGACCATTACACAATCTTATTCTTCTATGTCTTTTTTCAGGCAATTTTGAGTTGGCATGCAATAAATACAACAAAGGCACAAACTTCTCTTATACAGGGCAACACCTGATCATTACAAAATCCCATGTTGTTGCCTCGGATAGGTATAGTGAAAGACCCAGGTGATTACAGAATGTTTATATAGAAACAAAAGATTATATTATTCGGTTATATGAATTATATTTTCACGTGTACTTTTGACATATTTTTCAAATTATTTATTATTATATATTCATTTATGTTATCTATTTATTTTCAATATTTTACTTTCCTCATAACTTAATTTTGTGTATATTCAAAAAATGTATTAAAAGTTTAATAAGAACCACTGCGGTTTATAAAGAAGGGTTGTAAGGGATATGGGTGTTGGGCACCTATTTTTAGCTAATTCATTATATAAATCAAAATTTTGCACAATATTAATAGGGCATTCAAGAATCACATGTCGTAAATCTGCTAATTGACCACATTCACAATATAGACCGGGAAGTATCGTCGCCCCCGCTAGCGAAATCATTCCGATTCGATTTTTTTTCAAAAACTTACTCAAAAAGAGGTTCTTATAACATATCCACAGGGTGCCGGGCGGTGCCGTGGTCGAAAAATTGTTTAAACAATTTTTTTTAAACAAATTCACAAAAATAATTTTTTTTATCTCGAAAATTTTTTTTTAGATACTTTGGGTCATTCTGACCAAAAAAGGTCCCTTGTCATTTTTCTCTAAAATTGATTGTTGTCGAGTCATATGCGATTAAAATTTTTTTAAATGCGAAAATGGCCATTTTCATGTCTCAATAACTCGAATAAAAAGTATTATTATGAAATTAGAAAAATGTCAAAATCAAGCTTCAATCCCCTTCTTCAAGGTCCTGAAGAGATTTTGGGCATTATTTTATTCCAAAGCTGGAATTTTTAATTATTAACAATTAGCGCTGTTGTCCAACTGTATCGTCGCCCCCGTTAGCGAAACTATTGCGATTCGATTTTTTTTTTGCACTAACTTACTCAAAAAGAGATCCTTATAACACATACAAAGGGTGCCGGCCGGTGCCGTGGTCGAAAAATTGTTTAAACAAGTTTTTTTAAACAAATACACATAAATAATTTTTTCATCGCGAATGATTTTTTTTAGATAATTTGGGTTATTCTGAGCAAAAAAGGTCTCTTGTGATTTTTCTCTAAAATTGATTGTTGTCGAGTTATATGAACATTTTCGCATTTTCCAAATTTTAAATCGCGTATAACTCGACAACGATTAATTTTAGAGAAAAATCACAAGAGACCTTTTTTGCTCAGAATGTCCCAGATTATCTAAAAAAAATTGTTCGAAATAAAAAAATTATTTTTGTGAATTTGTTTAAAAAAATTGTTTAAACAATTTTTCGACCACGGCACCGCCCGGCACCCTGTGGATATGTTATAATAACCTCTTTTTGAGTAAGTTTGTGCAAAAAAATCGAATCGGAATAATTTCGCTAGCGGGGACGACGATACTACCCGGTCTAATAAGGATGTTATACATGAAAGTAGAGAGATGACATGAAAGTCACTGTGACAGTCGCTGAGAATCTGAGAATGGGCCGGATTAGCCCATGACTAGCAATTATGTACATACCCATGTGTCTAGTACTGTGGTTTTAGTGTATAATATTATCTAAGAGAGAAAATTTTGTCGGCAATATTTTCGACTGGTATGAAAATTTGTAAAAACAGTTAAAAAATTTTGTCCAAATTTTATAGGCGAACATTGCCAAAAGACAACAAACTTGAATAAAACCAGAAGAAAATATATTCGACAAGACAATTATCTCACGAGACAATTAATGCACCATATCAACGAAACTTTGTTTTAATTTTGTTTATTTGTTAACAATATTAAATGTACAATTCTTTTCTACCAAAGCATGATTTTGTGTATTATTGAACTGTAGCATTTGGGAACTCAAAAATCCAGCTTCATTTTAGGGGAGTGCAATTAGAACGGAACATGCATTGTTTCGGAAAAGTTCAAACAAGCTTATATTTTTCTAAACTTTTTTTGTTAGTTTATATACATGTTAAAGCAAAAAGTTCTACTCGCGGATTTGGCCGCTAATTGTTTAATTGCTTATTAATTGTTTAAACAATAACAATTTTTTTGTATTAATGATTTTAAAAATATCGTTAAATTCATCATTTTACCTTGATCAAATATGTTTCTATTTTGTTTATGATTATACTGAATCCGAATATGGCATTGCAATTAGAAAATTCTTATACAGAAGCTCTTATACAGTATGTCTGCGTAGCAAGAGACCACATGGAAACCTTTTTTATTATCAATTTTACGAAAAAAAGTTATTCTTCAAAAAATGCTCTGGATAGTCAAAAATCTAAAACCCAACCATCAGATATCAAATTTTATCAATTTTATACGAGATATGTCAAAAATTATATTTGAGAATATCAAAAAATGCTATTATGAAAAGTTGTTTGAAATTAAAAACTATGTTTAAATATAAAATTACATTATTCCAATCGAAAATTTTTTTTCAATTTTTTCTCAAATGACGGATACTCATCATCATTTTATTAAAATTTTTTTTTTTTCATTTTATTAAGTGCAAATTTACAATCTACTCCAATTACAACACAGAGTATTTAGCAAATAGTAGCAAAGTCTTGAATCCTGGCATGCTTTGGGCACCATCCATCGATGGTTCTCCAATACACCTAATCAGTTAGGTCCTCTGGCCATGTCCTTTTCAGTCTTCTTCCCACAAGTGGCGGCTGGTAGAGTTGTTGAATAGTTTGACTTTCATGGGCGAAATTTCTTTCTTGGGCTTTGGTTGCCTGTAGTCTAATAACATCTTCGATGAATGGTATCCCAAGGTCATTATGGATAGTTATATTGGAGACGTACCATGGTGCATTCGCTATCATGCGCAGCGTCTTTGATTGAAAAGTTTGCAGTATTTTAGTGTTGCTCGGTTTGCTGCAGCCCCATAACTCTATACCATAACTCCATATCGGCTTTAGTATAATTTTGTATAATAATACTTTGTTTTCTAATGATAACTGGGATCTTTTACCTAGCAGCCAATACATTTGTCTGACTTTTAAATTTAGTTGAGCTTTCTTGGTTTTGATATGGTTCTTCCATATCAGCTTTCGGTCCAAATGGAGTCCCAGGTACTTGACATCTGATTTTAAGGGGATAGGAATGTTGTTAATATGAACCTGTGGACAGTCGATCCTTCTTGTTGTGAACGTAATTTGTGAAGACTTTTCACCGTTTACTTTAATCTTCCATTTTGTTAACCATGTTTGAAGTGAACTTAAATAGTTTTGCAGTTTGTTAGAAGCTCTATCTGGGTTATCGTCTGATGTAAGGATTCCTGTATCGTCGGCAAATGTGGCCATAGTAATGTCATCATCAGCAGGTATATCAGCAGTGTAAAGGAGATAAAGGAAGGGACCGAGGACACTACCTTGAGGTACTCCGGATTGTATAGGATGATATTTGGAAAGTGAGGTATTTACTTTGATTTGGAAAAATCGCTCGTTCAGATATGATTTTAATATCAGGTATATTTCATTAGGCATATTCTTTTTCACTTTATACAACAGGCCTTTATGCCACACCTTATCAAATGCTTTTTCTACATCAAGGAATACTGCCGCACACATTTTCTTTCCCTCTAAAGTTTCTTTTATATAATTTACAATCCTATGGCACTGCTGTATTGTTGAGTAGTTCTGTCGAAAGCCAAATTGATGGTCAGGTATTATGTTATTTATGTTTATTCTTTCGAGGATTCGGACTAACAGAAGTCTTTCGAAAATTTTTGACATTATTGGTAGAAGGCTTATAGGACGATAGGAGGAGGGTTCTGTAGGCGGTTTGCCCGGTTTCGCAATCATAATTATTTGTGCGTATTTCCATTGAATAGGAAAGTGACACAGTCTTATCATGCTGTTATATACAATAGTTAGCAGGACTATCGCTTTTCTAGGCAAATGCTTTAGTACATCACCATTAATTAAGTCATAACCTGGAGCCTTATGAGGGTTTATTTTATTTATCGCCTTCCAGATCTCTGTTGGTGTACATGGTTTCAGTGGTAGTGATAATTGACAAGGAGCATCGAGAAATGTGTATACTTCTTCATCTTCAGCATTGACTTCTGTATGTAGACTAAATACCTGGGCGAGGTGTTGTGCTAATGTGTTTGATTTTTCTTCATCAGTTTTTGCCCAGCTTAGATCCGATTTTCTAATTGGTGGAATAGATGTTATTGGTCTCTTGAATTTTTTGGTCGCTTGCCATAATGAATGGTCATTAGGTGTTAGGTTGGAGATGTAATATTTAAAAGTCTCATTACGGGCCTGGATTAAAGCTGTACGCAGTTGATGTGTTAACCGATTTAATTGTGTTTTATCCCGGGGATTCCTTGACCGCTGCCACTTGGCTCTAGCTCTTCTTTTTTCCTTTAAAATTTCTTTAATTTGTAAAGGAATGTTATGATCATGGGTGGTAATTTTTTTATCATCTGGAGTTGACTTCCATGCAGCATCTTGTATTACTTCTGTTAAATGTTGCACTGCTTTTTCTATTTCATGGGGTTCTTTAATTCGATGTTTTAAGTTTATATTTGTGTTAATAATAGCTTGAAATTGTTCCCAGTTGGTTCTTTTATTGCAGAGTTTTGCCACAGGTTCCTTCCAAATTACAGTTGTACTTAGTGTTATGATTATTGCGGTGTGATCTGAACTTAAATCAAGACTGGGTTCTATTTTGTAATGTATATTTGAGATACCTTTGATAACGGCAAAGTCTAGCAGGTCAGGAATCCTGTTTTGATCGGTCGGCCAATACGTTGGCTGACCTGTCGAAAGGAAGTTTAAATTATTTCTCTGCGAGCACGCCAATAAATTTCTACCCTTTGGTGTTATAAGCCTCGATCCCCATACGGTGTGTTTGGCGTTCCAGTCTCCAGCTGCTATAAATCGGGGTCCTAGGTCTTGAAAAAAGGTCTCGTATTCTTCAATTGATATGGAGTGTCTAGGAGGACAGTAAATTGCTGCAATGGCAAGTGGCCATGTAAATGTTTCTATTTTTAGTATGGTTCCTTGTATTTTAGGTGTGGCGTAATTTTGTAGGAAATAGTGTTTAATAGAAGATTTAATAATAATTGCTGTTCCTGCATGAGCAGTTCCATCAGGATGATGAGTAAGGTACGTTGTGTATAAAGGGATTTTTACTACTGTTCTTTCGGTTGAGTGTGATTCTGAGATGAGAAGAACATCTAATTTATTTACTTTTAAAAATGCTGTGATTTCCTGTACATGGTTTGGTAGCCCGTTGGCGTTCCAGGCGGCTATTCTAATTGATGGAGCCATTAATTCGTTATTTTACTAATGACTGTTGTTAGCATGTTCAGGATCATGCTATTTTGGTTTAGAAGTTGATTAAATAGATTTTTGAATTCATTTAAGAAGCTTGACATCATGTGTGTTAAATCTTCACCATTATTTGGTCTGTTGATGTTTCCTGAGGTTACTTGAGCATAATTCATTCCATTTTGCGCATATTGTTGAGTCATTTGGTGCAGTGCTGGATTGGGATTTATGTATCCTTGTGTGTTTCTAGGTCCAGTTGTGTCGTTATTCCTGTTCTTTGCTTTTAATAAGTCTCGATAAACAGTGCAGCCTTTATAGTTCGCTGGATGGTTGCCCTTGCAAAGAGTACATGTTGCAGGTGTGTCTTTCGGCTTTGTGCAACTTTTGGTGTCGTGTGATCCTCCACATTTAACACATTTATAAGGTTTATAACAGTATGACTTAGAGTGTCCGTATGCCTGACATCGAGTGCATTGCACAATGGTGTTCTTGTGTTTCGGAGCTTCTACTCTAATTCTGGTATTGTATATAAATTCCACATTAAAAACTTTATTATTGTTGTTTTTTGGTTCCAAATCGACGAAAAATAATGGTAGGGGCTCTTTTGTTACTCTGTGCCGGATGTTTAAAACATTTCTGACTGTGTGGCCTTGCCTTAATAATTCAGATTTTATTTGCTCTAAGGGTATAGAATGGTGTAAACCTCTTAGGACGACTCTATATGCCCTTTCTTGTTTGAGTTGATAGCTATGGTGTACTATTTTTTCTTCTCTCATATAATTTATTATTTTTCTATAAGAATCAGGTGTTTTAGCATTTATTTTAACAACATTTTCAGGAAGAGTGGTAGTATAATACGTTTCATCTTCAGTAACTTGCGCTATAGAGTCAGTCATTGCTTTGTAGTCTATTACTCCGTAAACATAAATAGGGGGCGGCTTGGGATCTTTCGTTTGGGTATTTGGGTTGTCATCGTTTCTTTTACTGGTATGGATTTGGTTTGTATCTGCGTTTTCTTCTGAGAGAGTTTGAAACCTATTAGATGTGCTTACTGAAGCACCTTGCTCAGTAGTTTCTGCTATTTTTCTACGTTTTCTTTTTGATCTCGACTCTTTTAGTTGTTGCCACGGACAAGCATTTGCATCACTTTCCATGTTTTCATCGTCACTTGATGAGGACGGTAGGGAATAATCTATTCCTTCTTCGAAAGTTTTTGAGTGTATCTCTGGCTGCGGAGGAACTGAGTTTTGGCTCATTTGAGGTAAGGATAAATTTTGGAAATTAGATGGATGAGTGTACATATTTGGAAGAGGTGGGAATTGATTTTGATAATAGTGCATCATGTCTGCTGATACAGAGTTGTGTTGTTGCATATATTGATGATTTGGTTGCTTTGGTATCATTGTATTTGAGGGTTGATTCATTTGTGCATTATATATATTGTTGACTGGACCGGATCCGTTCCCATTTCCAGCCAAAAACATTTTTATAAATGGATGATTAATATTTCTTGTCTAGTGCAATTGAGTCGCACCCAAGAATAATAAAATAAAAACATTTGAAAATAAATTGCTGATAAAAAGTCTATATAGTCTTTGTGTAATTCTAATTCTAATTAATAGTCTATTTGGACACTTTGAATTTGGCAAACACTTACCCAGCTAGTGGATAGTGTAATGTTCTTGCTGGACCACTTTCACTATTTTTAAACGATGCTAATTCACTATTTTTGAGGTATTAGTACTCAACAAACAATGGCTGATGTTTACCATATAGTGGATCAACTGCACTCTATTTTATTAAAATTATGATAACTATTTTATTATCACTTTTACGAAAAAAAGTTATTCTTCATAAAATGCTCCCTGGTCAAAAATCTAGGATACAACCATCAGATATTAAACTTTTTTAATTCTATACGAGGTATGTAAAAAATATGAATTTTTCTTAAGAGTAAGAGCCTTTATTATTCACAATATTTTAATTAGAAGGATGTAATTGAACACTAAAACAAATTTTTTAATTCCAAACAACTTTTCTTAATAAAAATTTTCGATATTGTGGAATTTAACGATACTTTACTCTTGAGTGAAATTCATATTTTTTGACATACCTTGGATAAAATTCATTAAATTTGATATTCGATGATTGAACCTTTTTTTCTTTTTTTCGTAAAACTGATAATAAAAAAGTTATCAATATATTCCAAGTTACGCAGACATACTGTAAAGAGCTAAAAAAAATTTTTGCTGAACGTTTATTATTGTTGAAGTTTATTATTAAATGTATTTTAGGTAAGTTTTTCAGAAAAAGTTTTGATCACTTTATATAAACATTTTTTTAGCTGGTAATTTTCGGTTTTTATATTACATTTTTGTTATCTTTCTTAATTTTCTCAAAAAGAAATAGTCTATTTTATTTCTAAAGTAAAATAATTCAGTGCATTTTAAAGATTACATCCTAAGCTTTAAAAAAGGACTTATAAAACTGTAATAGATCTGTTCAAACTTGAGTAATACCGTCTTAAAGTGGTGGTAATTCTATAAAACTACGAAGATTTCAAAAAATACATTTTTTACGACGTTATATCATTTGAATTAAATTTTTGAGATTTTTTTTGAATAAAACATCATTTAGTACGATGCTTGAAAGGTAGGTTGTGCAAAATTGGGGGTTTTATAAAAAAATTGTATTAGTTACACATTTTTAAATCATTTTTAAACAAAATTCATGTAAGGCTCATTTTCCGCCCAAACCGTACTTATGCTCATACATTTTATTTCTTTTTATTATAACCATAAGATAGCTTAATTATTCTTCTTTTAGGTTCAATTTGTAGAATTTCATTTAATCCATTAGTTAAAGTTAAAGAATTACATTAAAATAACTCAACCGTGCACTTCGCCGTACGCTAGTTTACATTACGCCAATGTTTGTGAGAAGGGTGACTTTAGCGTTTTAAATAAAAAATTATAAAAGGTACAGATTTAATTTTAGAAAATTCTTTATAAAAGGTTTTTTTTGTAAAATTTTCTGAATTTTTCAATGGTTAAGTCAGTTTTGTTGTAAAATTTATATTTTCGGAGTTATTTAAAAAAACATCAAATTTCGTAGTTCATTTGTTTAATAAAAAATGAAGCACCCACTTCTCAAGTAGAACTTATTGATATGTTGTTTATTAAACATTTCTTAATGAAATTACAAAGAGTTCTATCTTGTTTGATTTTTTCCGAAGTGAAAATCTATATGCACTCCCCTATTTGCTTTTCTGAGATTTTCCATCAACTTTTGGTGGTTGCCAAACTGAAAACAGTAGAATTACCAGACAACTTCGTGACTTATCTGTCATGATATTGTCGTATATAATATCACAAGAGAGAAAATTTTGCCGGCAATGTTTTCGACTGGTATAAAAGTTTGTTGCCTGGCAATTTTCGCGAATTAAATTTTGACTTAAATCACGAGACGTCAGTCGAGTGATTTTGTCAAAATTTGATAAGCGAAAATTACCAAAAGGCAACGAACTTCAATGAAACCAGGAGAACATTTTTTCGGTAAATAATTTTCTCTCGAATGATATTCGACAAGACTATTTCAAGAGACAATTAATGCACCATATCAACGAAATATAATCTTTATTTATTTGTTATTATCAGACACTTTCGTGACGGATCTGTCATAATTTTGTCGCTGAGAAATCACGTCGCTAAGGAGTTTTGTCAGTAGGAAACGATGCGTTGCTATGCCATTTTATCAGTTAAAAACAGCCTAGTGAAATAGTCGCTGATAAATCACGGGCATTGGCATAGCCACCTTTACTTAACAAGCCATGAAGTTGAAACTTGGCAACATCTATTGGTAGACCGATTAATTCTGACAGTTCTCATTTGTTTTTAAATAATTTTAACTGTATTTACAGAGAAACTGAAATATTTTACAATATTTCGTGCTCCAAATTATAAACAACATTAAAAGGTATGTTATTAAGATGATTTTAGTTCAATATAATATATTTTTATATAAACTTGCGTGCATATAGAAATCCGTCCACTTAAAAATTTTGTCATTTTTAATGTCTTATATTTCCCAAACCTGTTGGCAGATTTAAGTGATTTTTTTAATATCTTATAGCCTAATTCTTTAGCAATACCGCTGTAATAATATTGTTACTAACTAGTTAAATTTTTATGGTGTACCGGGCATTTATAAAATACTAAAATTAAAACCCAACTATAGATTCCGGTTTTCTTAACATTCTGTTTTTTTGATTAATTCGCTTATGTTTAACAACTAGATTTGTTCTTTATCAATTCAGGGTGTTTCTAAATAAGTGCGACAAATTTTAAGGGAAAAGGAACAAAATGCAAAATTTTGGCGCCTGTATTTTAAATGTATAATCATTTTTTTCGAATTCTGAGAAAACTAATAAGTATTTTTTAAACATTTAAACGTAGAATAAAAGACTACTTTATTACCGAGGGCCAAAAGTCCCTTAGAATGAATAAAAAGTTTTTTTAATGACATATTTAAAACTAAAATTCACACTAAATTTTCTCAGTTTTTCACCCCTGTAGCTTATTAAAATAAACATAGAAGTTTTCAGAGACTTTGGGCCCTCGGTCCTAACGTAATCTTTCACTCTGCGTTTAAATTTTTAAAAAATACTTATTAGTTTTCTTAGGATTCGAAAAAAATGAATCCCGTTTATATTCTTGTTATTGGTTTTTTTTTGTACAATAAACGTTATTTACAAGGAATTACTTTTAATATTATTTTGTACAAACTTCTGATTAATAATATTTTCTTGTTCGATTCAAAAAATACTATAAATTTTACCAGAATTTGTACTTTAAAATCGTAGTTTCGAAAGCGGTAGTCCGATAGTCGGACTACGGACGTCATCAATTGCGACGTTGCCTTTTTTTCTCTTCATGGCTTGTAAAGTAAAGGTGGCTATGGCATTGGGCATGAAGGAGATTAAATCTTGACAAATTTTGTCAGTAGGAATCGTTGCGTTGCTATGACGTTTTATCAGTTAAAATAGTCTAGTGAAATATTCTTTTAAATTGATTTAATGCTGAATATTTTCATAAAATTAACGAATTTTAAACTAATAGATGAAACTTAAGGATAAAATTATTAAACATAACTGCTTATATATCAATTAATTAGCATTCACGGAAAATAAATACTAAAAAATATTTTCTTTATCATATTGGATGAATCAAATTAACAATACAAATATATTATGAAAATCAGAAATTAAATTAGTAAATTAATAAAAATGTCAAGAGAAAATTAAGCTTTAAAATCAGAAAACCTACTTACCAACTAGGTCTCTTTTTCGGTATCACCTACTTGGCGGATTCTATACAAATGAGCCTCAGTGGGACCAGCGTGGTATTATTTATGTGAGCAATAGGAATTACCTGAAGGTCAACTTTAGCAGATACTGAAGCAGAAATTTCTATTGAGACTGCCAAACTTTGAATGTTTTGAAATTACAAAAAATTAACGACTTCATAAATAATTTTGCTTCGAAATAAAACATCTAGAAAGAATGATTATTTTACTGGAAATAATTTAAAGTGATACAGTAGCGATCAACAGGTAGCCAAAACGCGTTCCAAGATTGCGGCTGCAATTTTGAATATTTTTTCGAGATATTTGGCACACGAATTCATAATATAATAAAGAATGGCGGTACAGAGCCCAATTTAAAAAATATATTAATTTGTGGAAATTACTCTGTAATTAAATACAATATTAAAAAAACGAGTCTGTACCGCCAATAAGAAGAACAAAAAAATACACTTTCTTCAAATAAACTTTTTTATCCGATGCGTAGTTTGTGTCATTTTGGAACTACTAATGAAATAAAAAATTTTAGTAGTTCCAAAATGACACAAAATCTAAGCATCGAATAAAACAGTTTATTTCAAGAAAGTGTATTTTTTTGTTCTTCTTAATGGCGGTACAGGCTCGTTTTTTAATGTTGTATTTAATTACAGAGTAATTTCCACATATTAATATATTTTTCAAATTGGGCTCTGTACCGCCATTCTTTATTATATTACGAATACGTGTGCCAAATATCTCGAAAAAATATTCCAAATTACAGCCGCAATCTTGGAACGCGTTTTCGCTACCTGTTGATCGCTACTGTTTCCTCTGAATGATAAAAATGAAAATAGCAGAATAAAATAGTATTTTTTCAATAAATACTATTATAGATAATGGAAATAACTTTTGAATTTCGAATGGGGCATTACTATCTTCAATACAAAATCAAAAATGTATATACCGGGCGGATAAAGAAAATATAACAGGACCAACTAACAAAAACATTTACTAAAATGAAAATCGACATAGCTAAATGACAAGGCCTATAAATTCAGAGTTTGTCTATGAAAATAAATTCTAAAAAGTAACGGATTTGCACGCTACCTACCTCGGAAAAATAATTTACAAGTATTGTATTTTTTTAATAACAAAAAAAGAAGATGAATGCACATAAGGAAAGACGAAATAAATTAAGTGAAATTGAAATAAACAACAATGCACAAAGAAAGAGAACAAAAAAAACGGAGTAATATATCAAAAGATTCAAAATTATTATACAACAGTGTCCTCAAGAGACCAAAAAAAAAATAACAAAAAGGAAAACATCTATTATGAACTGACTAACTCTAAAATTCATTACTCATTTGCAGCACTATTACGTGGATGTAAAAAAAATGTAAAATTATTCACCAATACGTTGTAGGTAAATACAAGAGAAAATGTTATATAATATAGTATACACCCATTGTACAATAAATTTCCCAGGTATGGCATTATTTCAAAATCGGTCGCTTTTGCGCATGACGTAGTAAAGATCCTTCTTCACGCAATATTTTAATGTACCTGAAACTTTATTGAACCGTGGTATACACCAATCCAAAATATTAAATAAATATTCACTACATAAGTGGATGTATTTATCGACATCCTAACGCGATGTAGATTACCATACAATAATCATAAAAAAATATTTTCACTGTGAACTAAAGCAACAAGACTCTAAAATGAAGTTAACGCTCTTTTGGAATAAAAGTTGTAACGCTCTGTTGGATTATTATATTATATAGGTTACATTCATTGCTTGCACTGTCTATTTAAAAATGCTTAAACAACGTCCACTCCGAGGCACGAATCCCTTTTGCTGAGGATTCCTTTTTAAGCTGGCTACTCACTTAAGGACGAACGCGCATGAAGCAAGCCGAGGCCGCACAAATCCCCAGCAAAAGGGATTCGTGCGTCAGTGTGGACGTTTTTTAAGTATTTTTAAGTAGATCGAGCAAGCAATGAAGGAAACTACAATATTATAATCCCAAAGAGCGTTAAAATTTTGCATTTTGTTGAATTTTATTTCTTATCTTGAAATATATTTTTTTAATTTCTACATTTAATAATTATAAAAATAATATGTCAGGAATCGCAGCGATATAACTAGTATTTCCTCGGTGGAATAGCTCTTCTAAAACTTGTTTCGTTTTTACTTATTTTTCTTCTTTTGTCATCCAAAATAAAATTAAAATCTTCTTGGGATATTCTTGTGAAATGATTAAACCTGTCAGTTTTTTTATGGGCTAACAGTTCGTTTAACAAAAACGAATTATTAGTATAATTCACGCACCTTATTTATAAATACACTCACCGGCAAAAAATTCCGCAACTACAAATTTTTGAAGTTATACTTCCTTAGGCGCGATTGGGAGTGAATTTTTATTATTCTGCGCGCATGCGCACACAGACAGTATGCGTTAGCTGCTAAATCTTTCAAGTTATGTATATCAGTGCAAAAAAGGTGTGCAAATAATGTATTAATGTTTTTAGTAAATATATTTATTATAATTTTTTGTTCTTTGGATTTGTCTTCCTCGGGGTAGGAAAAGTATTATTAAAACATTTTTATATTTATTGTTCTTCACTTCGTCCGTTTGTTACCGTGAATTTTCATTATGTCCTAGAAACTATATAAACAGAGAGATCGTGGCGTTATTGGTAGAGCATTCGGTTACAGATCGAGAGGTCTTGGGTTAAAATCCGGACCATTCCTATTTTTTTTTATTTTTGGAAAGTGGTAAGCATTAAAATTAGTTTAATATTTAAATAAAATAAAAATAAACTGTTTAAAGTATATTTATTTCGTTGAAATCATATAATAGAAGTATAACGTCTTATGTGCGTACAAATTACACACACATCCTTTTTTTATTAAGTTTGACAATTTATAACTTTATTATTTGTACTCCGATATTCAACATTCTTGCATCAGTTTGTAGGTACATGTATTGATACCGTTTGTTATTATTCTGGCAACAAATTTTTTTTCCTTATATAGTAATATACGGGAGTGAATGAAAATGTTGTATTTTCTAATAATTTTAAAAAATTACAGTGGAACCTCGATAACTCGGATTAATCGGGACCGCGGCCGATCCGGGTTATCGAAAATCCGGGTTAGCCGGAGAATATAGTAAAAATTAATAAATAACCTCCATTACAATTACAAAAACATGAAACACATATGCACAGTACACATCTAAATTACGTATAGTTGTATAGAGTGTAGAGTTTTGTTCATTTCTTGGTAAAAAACTCAGTCATACTGTAGAGATGTACCGACACCATAATATGGTAGGTCTGGATCCTGCGTACAAAAAAAATTGATAAATAGCAAGCTGAAAATTTGTTATTAGCTTAAGGGTGTCTAGTCGGACAAACATTAATATATGGGAACACTGGAACAGGGGAAGTTTTAACTGTGGAACAGGTTAAAAATTTGGAACGGTCAGACCACGAAAACGGCACATGTATTTTTTCCGACAGAACAGACTTAAACTCTCCGAACAGAGATTAAACTCTCATGCAAAAATCAGACTGCTATTTATCACCAAATTGGCGTTTTAATGAGTGGAACATGTAGAATATGTCAAATGACAGGAATTATGACAGGTGATAAATAGCAGTCTGATTTTTGCATGAGAGTTTAATCTCTGTTCGGAGAGTTTATGTCTGTTCTTTCGGACAAAACAAATGTGCCATTTTCGTGTTCTGACCGTTCCAAATTTTTGACCTGTTCCACAATTAAAACTGCCCCTGTTCCAGTGTTCTCATATATCAAAGTTTATCCGACTAGACACCCTTAAGCTATTAATAAATTTTTAGCTTGCTATTAATCAACTTTTTTTTCATACGCGGGATCCAGACCTATGGTAGCATAATATCATATTATGATGCTGCAATAAATTTGTTTTAAAGATTCGTCTTTATCAATCCTACCTAATGTTTCTAGTTTCTTTTCCATTGTCACTGCAACATTTTACGTTTTGTTACCATTACGTAGACAAAGCAAACACAATCTGTAGCACGATTACATTACAGAACGGAAGTGATTAATAGGCTGTACTACACACAATACAAGAATTTTTAAATAGTCACGTCTTTTTTAAACAATGCTAAGACAGTTTGACATAAATAAAGAAAAAGGAATACAGACAGGTGTCTGTTCTTTCCGATAAGCTGAGACGGTCGCTCTGGCTGCCGCCGTGTGCATGAATCATTTTTACTATTGTACTTATGTGTTCAAATTACACAAATACACATTATCTCTGAAATATTATTTGGCCTACATACATTTTTATTTGATAAAATTGTTAAATTTTTTATTTGTTAAATTTTTGTCTGATGAAAATCGGTCCGGGTTAGCCGGACTTCCGGGTTATCGGGGGCCGACTTATCGGGGTTCCACTGTATGTGGAAAAATTGAAGGGCTGATTTTGTTTCATATTCCTTTCGTATTATCTCGGAGGCATCCATAAATTTTTTTTGAATTATCCAAATGTCTCTGTTCTTGTAAAAGCTGCAAATAAAAATACTGATTTGAAGGTTTATTTAATTAAAAGTATCAAAGGCACTAAAATTAACAACACAAAACAAAATTAACAACAAATCAAATAGCGGATATGTCCACTGTTCACCTCTCACAGCAACGACTGCTCGCAATTTGTTTGGCATCGAATAAATAAGATGTGTTATCCTGGCCTAGGGAATTATTCGCCAGGCCAGGATTATTATAGCCTATTATAGCCCAATATTCCTATACCAGGGCCATAACTGTACCAAATTTTCTGGATGCCTAGGATGACGGCGAATATACCCTATTCCACGAATATACGACTGTGTTGGATTATTTTGACAACGAATATTTTATTGTGCAAAATATGAAGAACGAAAATAAATTGAAAATTACATTGCTGTTTATTTTAATAATTATTAGAGCTGTTTAATTTCGTACTTCTTATGTTGCACACTGAAATATTCGTTGTCGCGATGTCGCATAAATGCTCGATGGGATTGAGATCTGGGCTGCATGAAGGCCATTATAATCTTATCAATCCAACCTCTATTTAAGATATTTATGTTTGTAAGTCAAACAGTGCTTTTATTTACAAAGAATTGCTCTTAGAAGAAAAAAGATATTCGGATAATTCCAAAAACAAAATTTTAGTTATGCCTCTGAGATAATACGAGAAGACTATGAAACAAAATCAGCTCTTTAATTTTTCCACAGATTTAGTTATGAAGAAGTTAGGTGAAAATACAACGCTTCCATTCAGTCCCGTATAGTGCTATCCAAGCAAAAACTTTTAGTCACCGGAACAATAAGAAACAATGTCAAGACATTTACCTACAAATTTATGTAAGAATATTGAAAATCCGACTACAAATAATAATAAAGTTATAAATTGTCAAACTTAACCATTCCCGGCCGGTGAGGGATACATTTGTATCCCACAAAACGAAATTTCGTTGTAATAAATTATAGTCTTGATCGGAGAATAGGTCATTTTTGGGAAAAGTTATTTACCAGCAATTTTTATACTGGAATCAAATCTTATTATTGTATATATTAATAATATAGTTATGCAAAATCCGCAGATAGTGTGCTACTTTTTTTTGTAAACAAAATGGCGCCCGAAAATCGTGTTTTTTTTTTCAATTTTTGCTCTATAACTCCAAAGATTTTAACGTTACACCAAAAACACTTAAATAAAAATTCACCGTAATGAAATTCTGCATAGACACGTGATTTTCTCGATTTACTTTGACGAAAATTTTCCCCGGAAAATGCGGGTTTTTCCAACAAAATCTTTAATTTTCAACTATAATTTTTGATAAGTAATTGTTTATCAATATTTAAATAACTTGGTATTATAAAAGATATTTTCATATAGATTATAATTCTAGACGCCAATGGAAATCGAATGAACCGTTTAGCAACAACTAAAATGTTAATTAACAATTTACGGTCGCTATAATAACCACAATAATTCAGGTACAGATGAATAACTACTATTTTTGTATAAAAAATCAATGTGCTATCTAATGTATTTTACAGAATTGATATTGGACTATTTACGCGGCCTCAGGAATATTTTAAAATTATAAACAATTTTTTGGCTTAAGAGGAAACAGTATCGATCAAAAGGTAGCGAAAACGCGTTCAAAGATTGCGGCTGTAATTTTGAATATTTTTTCGAGATATTTGGCACACGTATTCGTAATATAATAAAGAATGGCGGTACAGAGCCCAGTTTTGAAAAATATATTAATATGTGGAGATTACTCTGTAATTAAATAAAATATTAAAAAAACGAGCCTTTACCGCCATTAAGAAGAGCAAAAAATACACTTTTTCAAATAATCTTTTTTATCCGATGCCTAGATTTTGTGTCATTTTGGAACTACTAAAATTTTTTACTTCATTAATAGTTCCAAAATGACACAAAATCTAGGCACCGGATAAAAAAGTTTATTTGAAGAAAGTTTATTTTTTTGTTCTTCTTAATGGAGGTACAGGCTCGTTTTTTTAATATTGTATTTAATTACAGAGTAATTTCCACATATTAATATATTTTTCAAATTGGGCTCTGTACCGCCATTCTTTATTTTATTACCAATACGTGTGCACAGTATCTCCAAAAAATATTCAAAATTACAGCCGCAATCTTGGAACGCGTTTTGGCTACCTGTTGATCGCTACCGTATCACCTTAAAATAAATAGAATATCTTGGAAAATATTAAACTAAATTAAATCATAAAAACGGTATTGGGAAAAAACGGCAGGATGTTTTTTTTAAAAAAAAATGTTTAATTGTTATCAGTGGTTCCTGAGATACAACCGATCAAAGTTGACCGGCATTTACGGCAAAGATGTACACAACAGGATCATAATTTTCAAACTATCACCTTTTTGTTTTTCTCCTCTTTCTCCACACCAATTTTCATATCTTTAGAATACTCATAACATATATTACTATAATAAAAACTATCGATATTACGAGTGACAATTGCCAAAAATAGCAAAATTCCAATCAAAAATTAGGTTGGAGAAAATGTAATCTTAAAGTTCAAAATCGGTATACGTTAAAAAATGCATTTTCTTAGCTTCCCGTGGAGCAATTTTCTCCATTCTTTTTTTTTTTTTAGTAACTCGAGTATAGCCGTCTAACTAACGCATTATTAAATGTCAAATTTGCTTTTGTTTTGTAATAATAAATTGATTTAGTTATTATAACAATAAGTTTTAACTTGTTTAAATAAAGATTGTTTAAATAATTATAGAGCTTTCAAATGAGAATATTTGTGATTTTAACGTTAAAAGGTACAATTGTTGTAAATTTGCTAAAAAAATGCTAAAAAAAGTCTAGAGCTGGAAAAAATATGTAATAGTTCTCTTTTCTTATAAATAAATTAATCTACTATAAGAAAACAGAAGCAAGTTTAACATTTAATAATGCGCTAGTTAGATGACTCTACTCGAGCTGCTTGGAAACAAAAAATAATGAAGAAAATTGCTCCATGGCAAGCCGAGAAAATGCATTTTTTTAACGTATACCGATTTTGAACTTTTAGCTTACATTTTCTGCAACCTAATTTTTGACTGGAATTTTGCTATTTTTGACAATTTTCGCTCGTAATATCAATAGTTTTTATTATAATAATATATGTTATGAGTACTTTAAAGATATGAGAATTGGTGTGGAGAAAGAAAGGGGTGAAGTGGAGGGTCGTGTTTTATGTTATTCGATAGTTTGTTAAACAATATATAAAAGACGTATTTTTGTTTTTTATTTGGAAATATATTTCTCGAGATATTAGACCGTTTCTATAGTTTACCAATGCTATCACGAAAAAATAGTTTTTTCCGATTATAGCGCCATCTATCCACAACTCTAAAAAATGTCTCGAATAAGAGTTGCGTACTTTTACGTAAGCAATCCAAATCTGCAATAACAAATTGGATTTCTATTTAAAATTTTAAAGTTACCCCCCCCCACCACCCCCAGGGGGTGGAGCGGGTGGGCGTGTTTAGTGTCATTCGATAAATTTATGAAAAATATTGAACACGTATTTTTCAATTTTTCGATCCAATCTTCATTTCGCGAATTATCTGATCGTCCCGCGAATTATTCGGTCGTCCCAGGCGACGAGTTCCCCTCTGGGCACCAGGTACCTCGGAGACCATCGCCGTCAAAAAATTCGTATTCAGTGACCTCCAAAACCCATAAGTATAAAAATTGAACTCATTTCCGTCAATATTCCTTGAGTCCCAAATTTTTTTTCCATCTCTTCATGATGCTGTTACGCGATTGACTCTACTATTTTATTTATTTATATCTTTAGGCACTAAGTTTAATTTAAATAAAGGAAGACTTACTTATATTATTTTATTTACATCACTTATTTATTTTAATAATTGCAAATAACACCAACTAACACATCTAATTTATTTACAAACTCAAATTTATGATTTAATTAACTAAACATAATAATTCTGATAACTAATAAATACATTTCTTATCTTCGATTCGAACACATTAAGTTACGCGACGCGCTTCGATGAATGAATGACTGGCCTGTGCTCGAATCTCGGTTCTATATATACTTCGGCAGCGGTCGTCTCGAACGCCGTGGATAGGAATGGTATTGTCTCGTAACGCCGAGAAGCTTCGGGAAGAAATAGTCCAATTCGTGAGCGGAATAAATAGTGTCACAATGCACTTTAAAGAAGCTTTTTCTCATGCACAAAAATTTTTGCCGGAGATCAATTTAGTTTACAAAATTGACTGAAACTCTCCCGAATCGAATGCAAAAAGTTGTATGACGATTCATCTTACTGCACAAAAATCCTAGGTTTAATGCTTCGTTGCCTCGTCTAAGTAAGAGACGAAGTTGTTAGCCCGCACAGTGAGTTGTTGATGTATTGTCGGAAAAAGATTCCGTTACAATGCCTTCACACCTTTCTGATTTAAAGCTTGAATTGGAAGTTCACCGGGCAACATAGGGAATAATTTCTTTCTCGCTTCATATATATAATAACAAGAAGAAATAATAATTATATGCGTTAGCGAATGTGAATTTAACCTTCTACTACTGACGTGGTGTCCACATGACTCTAGGCCCTAGACTAAATTCAAATTTAGGCGAGCGGCATTCACTCCCAAAATGATGTCAATTTGTAATATGTTGAATAACTAACAATTTGGAAAAATATTATAAAAAAAATGCATACACTAATGTAAAGTATATGAAATAAATAAATATATTTAACATAATTTGTAATATTTTTTAAAAATGTTGGCAATACCAAATAGAAATTACATAATATGGTCTATATCTACATGGAACCACATCAGTAGTTATGTTCCAGAAAGTACACGTCAGTGGTAGAAGGTTAAAGCAGTTTATAAACTTTATACAGGCTATAAAACGATGTAAGAGACCCTTACGGCCCATAATACATCTACAACCAAAGTTCAAGGCTAACCGATTCATCTATTACTAAAAAAGCCGTAAGATGAGTCATATACAGGGTGTTTCATTGGGAAAGTAACATACGTTAACCGTAGAAAGAGGACACTTAGGCGGTCTCAAAAATACTATACTTAATTGGTCTTACTGCATTAATAACAAAGATACTGGGTGTTTTATCTATTTTGCCATTTTGTTAATTGTTTCATAACTTTTTAACCACACTATATATTTATTTTATATTTGGCACGCAAATATCATTTACGGTGTACAATAAACTAATTTATTTACAATTGTAAAAAATCCAGGTCCGGATTAAAAAATATTGGAAAAATTTTCCGACCCAAAAAAATCACCCTGTACATTATTTTTTTTTAAATAGATTTTTCAGTTGAAAAGAGGATGAAAAACTAAATTTAGTAGTATACTTTGAATTTTCGGCAAAATCATTTTTCTGGTCAAATTTTGAATTTGAATTCTGAAATTATGTGAATTGCGAGAGCTCTAAGTAGAAAAAAATTGAAATACAGCTTACAACTGTCAACCGCACTGCATGTTGATTTTATATTTAACACGCAAATATTCTTTTAGGTGTCCAATCAATTAATTTATTTACAATTAAAAAAAATCCAGGTCCGGATTAAAAAATATTGCATAAATGTTCCGACCCAAAAAAATACCCTGTATATTATTTTTTTTTAAATGGATTTTGCACTTGAAAAGAATATGAAAAACTAAATTTAGGGGTATACTTTGAATTTTCGGCAAAATTATTTTTCTGGTAAAATTTTGAATTTGAATTATGAAATTATGTGCATTGCGAAGCTCAAAGTAAAATAAATTAAAATATGACTTAATTTTAATTGAATCGTTTATTTCAGAAAGGGGTCAAGTGACAAATCTTGATAAAATGAGTGAAAAAAATTATTTTTGTTTCTTAAAAAATTAACAAGGTACATTTTTAAAAAATACAACACTTTTGACAAATACTCCAGGTTGTTAGGTAGAATTTTTATTTTATATAAAGTGATTGTTTGTTGAATGTAAACAGTGTGTAAACTTGATTTTCTCAAAAGTAGATACTTGTGACTTGACTCCTTTCTGAAATAAACGATTGAATTAATACCAAAACTTAATCTAAATTGGTAAAATATTAACATTTGCACACATAACAATAATTTTTTATGGTGGTAATTTTGAATAAGTGCTTTAGTTTTGAATAGTTATTATTCTGCAAATTTTCGCTGTTTGTTATAATTTTTAGATACTTTGTTGATTAAATTGATATATTCTTTATTGACTTTTTATAATGTATTCATTATTTAAAGATGAATACTCGCCATAAACTATTTGTCGCACATAATTAAAAAACACTGAAATGTTAACATTTTACCAATTTAGATTAAATAATGGTATTAATTAAAATTAAGTCGCATTTTAATTTTTTCTGTTTAGAGCTCTCGCAATTGACATAATTTCAGAAATCAAGTTCAAAATTTTACCAGAAAAATCATTTTGCCGAAAATTTAAAGTATACCACTAAATTTAGTTTTTCATCTTCTTTTCAAATGCAAAATCCATTTAAAACACATTTAATATACAGGGTATTTTTTTGGGTCGGAA
Source organism: Diabrotica virgifera virgifera (assembly GCF_917563875.1). Lineage (NCBI taxonomy): Eukaryota > Metazoa > Arthropoda > Insecta > Coleoptera > Chrysomelidae > Diabrotica > Diabrotica virgifera. The sequence goes on from NC_065447.1 coordinate 96,962,095, forward strand.
TATTTATACAATATTTTTTAATACGGACCTGGATTTTTTATAATTGTAAGTAAATTAATTGATTGGGCACCTAAAAGAATATTCGCGTGTTAAATATAAAATCAATATACAGTGCGGTTGACAAGTTGTAAGCTGTATTTCAGTTTTTTTCTACTAGAGCTCTCGCAATTCACATAATTTCAGAATTCAAACTCAAAATTTGACCAGAAAAATCATTTTGCCGAAAACTTAAAGTATATCACTAAATTTGGTTTTTTATCCTCTTTTCAACTGAAAAATCGATTTTAAAAAATTTAATGTACAGGGTGTTGTTTTTGGGTCGGAAAATTTTTCAAATATTTTTTAATCCGGACCTGGATTTTTAACAATTGTAAATAAATTAATTTATTGTACACCTTAAATGATATTTGCGTGCCAAATATAAAATAAATATACATTGTGGTTAAAAAGTTATGAACCAATTAAGAAAATGGCAAAATAGATAAAACACCCAGTATGTTTGTTATTAATGGAGTAAGACCCATTAAGTATGATATTTTTGAGACCGCCTAAGTGTCCTCTTTCTACAGTTAACGTATGTTACTTTCCCACTGAAACACCCTGTATACAGGGTGTTTCATTGGGAAACGGAAATACTTTAATGGTAAATAGAGGTCACCGAGGCTGTTCTAGGTATCCTAAATTTTTTGCCCTACCGACTTTTATATCCGAGTTACAGGGTGTTTTATCGATTTTGCTCATTTTTTTCTAAGCCATAACTTTAGAACCACCCTGTATATTTTTTTAATATTTGGTACACATCTGTCTCATTCAAAACCCAAACGGCCGACATACTAATCACAAGAAAAATCCAGGTCTGGATTAACAAAAAATTATAAAGTAATTTTAACCTTAAAACAACACCCTGTATATTCAAATTTTGAAAATCTGTTTGCATATTTGAAAAGAGCACAAAAAACTAAGTCTAATAGTTTGCTTCGATTTTTCGGCCAGATAATTTTTTGACTTTAATTTTGAAATTATATTGAATCTTTTAAGAACTCAACATTAAAAAGCAGGTATTATTAACTTTTAATAATTATAAATTATTAAAGTTATTGAATAAATCCTCATTTTAAAATGAATCAAGACTTATTTACCACATTGGAAAGACCCAATTATTAATCACAAGAAAAATGCAGGTAGGGATTAACAGAAAAACATAAAGTGATTTTGACCTTGAAACAACACCCTGTATATTGACATTTTCAAAAATTGTTTGCACATTTGAAAAGACCACAAAAATCCGAGTTTATCGGTTCACTTTGATTTTTATGCAAAACTTTATTAACTTTAATTTTGAAATTAAATATATTCAAATTTTTAAGAACCCTGAAATTAATAAGCAGGTTTTTAAAGCACTTTTAATAATAAATCATTCAAGTTAATGAATAAATACTAATTTTAAAAATAATCAGTTATTATTTACTGCGTTAGAAGGGCTCACTTACTAATCACAAGAAAAATCCAGGTCCGTATTAACAACAAAATACAAAGTAATTGTGACCTTGAAAAAACACCCTGTATATTGAAATTTTTAAAATACGTTTGCACACCTGAAGAGAGCACGAAAAACTAAGTTTAATATCCCGCTTTAATTTTTTGTGCAGACAATTTAATGACATTACTTTTGAAATTATATCGAAATTTTTTTTATGAGTTCTTAGAGTCCTTAAAAATTTCGACATAATTTCAAAATTAAATTCATTAAATTGTTTGGGCAAAAAATTGAAGCGAACGATTAAATATAATTTTTTGTGCTCTTTTCATACCTATGTGCAAACAGATTTTGAACATTTCAATATACAGGGTGTTGTTTCAAGGTTACATTACTTGATATTCTTTTGTTAATCCGGACCTGGACTTTTGTTGTGATTTGAAAGTGGGTCGTTCGAATGTCGTAAATAAGTATTGATTATTTTTAAAATGGATATTTATCAGATAACTTTAATAATTCATTGTTAAAAGTGCTTTATAAATCTGCTTTTTAATTTTAGTGTTCTTAAAAGTATCAATTTATTTAATTTTAAAATTAAAGTATGTAATTAAATTTCCTTCACAAAAAATTAAAGCAAACCGATAAACTCAGATTTTTGTGGTCTTTTCAAATGTGCAAAGAAATTTTGAAAATGTCAATATACAGGGTGTTTTTTCAAGGTCAAAATTATTTTATGTTTTTTTGTTAATCCGGACCTGGATTTTTCTTGTGATTAATAATTGGGTCGTTCCAATGTGGTAACCAAGTATTGATTAATTTTAAAATGAGTATTTATTCAATAGCTTTAATAATGTATAATTAAAAGTTAATAATACCTGCTTTTTAATGTAAAAGTTCTTAAAAAATTCAATATAATTTCAAAATTAAAGTCACAAAATTGATTGGCCGAAAAATTGAAGCGAACGATTAGACTTAGTTTTTTGTGCTCTTTTCAAATATGCAAACAGATTTTCAGAATTTCTATATACAGGGTGTTGTTTTAAGGTCACAATTACTTCATAATTTTTTGTTAATCCGGACCTGGATTTTTCTTGTATTATCATGTCGGTCGTTTAGGTTTTGGGCGAGACACTCAAAAAAATATACAGGGTGGTTCTAAAGCTATTTTTTAGGAAAGAAATTGGCAAAATCGATAAAATACCCTGTAAGTCGCTTATAAAAGTCGGTAGGGCAAAATATGTAGTATACCTAGAACCGCCTCGGTGACCTCTATTCACAATTAAAGTATTTCCGTTTCCCAATGAAACACCCTGTATAAATACTATACTAACTTATATGGACGCTAAATTAATGTCACCTTTAGTTTATAGGCATATACGGAACCATCATGAGGAACTTTCCTGGAATTTACGAGGGCATTCTTAACTTAAGAGATAATTGTATTTTACCATCTCGCAACTGCAGCCCTTTGATAACCGAGAAAATGAAAAAACGAAGTATATTGCTGAAAAAATCCATAATTATTTTTATATTGATATTGCTTGCGCTGTACCTAGGGTTCTTGTGGAAAGAAGATAAGCAAACACAGATAGTTTATATTATCACCAAAATCGTTTTTTTGAATAGAGTTTTACCACAGATGATAGTGCTGTACGTATTTGTACCACATAGCATTTTATTTTGTTTTGTCCCAATAGCAATGAGCGGATATTTCACGTGCCATATTCTAGCATCATTTGAAATGTTATCTGAACAAATGGAAAACCTTATACAAATGGAAACGACTGTTGATTTTGTGGACTGCATGGAAAATGAACACTATCAAAAATTCATTAAAAAGGAAATGGTCTATTACCTTAAGCAACATTTCAACGTTCAGAAGTACGTTTTAAATTATATAGGTAGATTAAATTTATATTATTTATTTAGACAATTTATGTATGTACAGGGTTATTCACTATATTTTGACCCCCCGGTAAACTCCTTTATTTACAGAATTAGAAAAAAATGTAAAATACAAAAGTTATTCGATTTTTAAAATATGATTTTTTGACATATATAACATACTAGTGATGTCATCTATCTGGGTGTGATGACGTAATCGACTATTTTTTTTAAATGAGAATGGAGTCGTGTGCTAGCTCATTTCAAAGGTAATTCAATCCTCTATTCAGTAATATAAACATTACGATAATTATTTATACAGAGTGTCCAAAAATGTTTTTTTGATTTAAATTAATTGACACAAAAAGAAGAATGTATGTGAGTTATTTAATTTAAAATACATTTTACTGTTGTTAGAAAACAGAAATAAAAGTTTATTGCACAAATAAACATTGATTTTTGCTTAAATTCAATGTTCAAACTGTCAAGAGGCAGATGGGTGGCAGATTGAACATTGAATTTAAGTGGAAAGTAATGTTTCTTTGTTTAATAAACATTTATTTCTGTTTGCTGACAGCAGTAGAATGTGTTTTGAAATAATAAACACAAATAAATTAAATTCTCCTTTTTGTGTCAATTAATTTAATTAAAAAAATGTTTTTGGACACCCTGTATAATTAATCATGTTAATATTTATATTATTGAATAGGTAATTAAATAACCTTTCAAATGAGCTACAACTAGACCCCTATTTCTATTTAAAAAAATAGTCGATTACGTCATCACGCCCAAATGGATTATGTCGCTAGTACAATATACTATATGTCAAAAAATCATAATTTAAAAATCGAATAACTTTTGCATTTCACATTTTTTTCTAATTCTATATAATTTTTTCTAATATATACAAAAAAGGAGATAGAAAAAATTGTTCAAACTACAGGGGGCTTAGTGTCATAAACTCACTCTCAAGACCCTATGGAAAAATAATAAAAAATAAAATTGAAAAAGAGATGACAGATGTAGAAGAACAAAATGGCTTTCATGCAGGCAGATCGTGTATGGACAGCATATTTACTCTAAAGCAGGTTATTAAGAAAAGAGTAGCCCACAACCTTTCCACCCATATAGTTTTTATTGATCTGACAAAGGCATACGATAATGTACCACTTTCAATGCTCTGGATAGCAATGGAAAAACAAGGAATAAGCAAAAAAATATACAAGCAGCTTTACAAAAATATGACGGTAGACATTAAAACTGGAAACAAATTAACGAGAGAAATTCCTATTAGTAAGGGCCTAAAGCAAGGCTGCTGCATAGCACCTACACTCTTTAAAATGTATTTAAATGAGGCACTCTCACTGTGGAGAAGAAAGTGCTGCAATATGGGCATCCCGATCGATGACGATAGATTGTACACAATACACTTCGCTGACGACCAAGCCATTCTAGCTGAAGACGAGAGTGATATGGACTATATGCTCAGAAAACTGGAAGAGGAGTACAATAAGTGGGGCCTTACGGTTAATACACAAAAAACCGAGTACTTAGTTGTAGCAGAAACACCAGAACGCCTACAAATTGAAATGGGAACTATAAACCCAACAGAAGTCTTCAAATACTTAGGAGTCCAAATAACCAAAAGCAGGGAGTAACGACGAAATACATTCCAGGATTGGCCAAGCAAGATCAGCCACCAGACAGCTACACGGACTATTGTGGAGTAATAAAATAACAAAAGAAAATAAAAGAAGAATGTATAAAACAATAATAGAAAGTATTGGGTTGTACGGCGCTGAACTCTGGGAAATCAACCAAAGGAGCAAGTCAAAAATTAAAGCGATGGAAATGAACTATTGGAGACGATGTTGCTGACTCGCTAGACTTGATAGAGTGAGAAACGAAGATATTAGGAGACAAATGGAAATCGATCTAGATATAATAGACACAATCGAAGCCAAAAGACTTAACTGGTATGGACACCTTCAGAGAATGCCTGAAAATAGATGGCCGAAAAAAAAAAATAGAAACATGGACTCCACCCACTAGAAGAAAACGAGGTAGACCAAGACGTTCCTGGAGAGAAGATGTCGAAGATGAAATGACCGCCAAAGACCTAAAAACTGAAGATTGCTTCGACAGAAAACGCTGGAAATTAGGATGCGAGAAGCGGCGACAGCTGTAGAAGACTCGCTTATATATATATATATATATATATATATATATATATATATATATATATATATATATATATATATATATATATATATATATATATATATATATATTTAAAAACATGAGATATATATATATTAAAATGATTATTTATTTTTATATATATATATATTTAAAAACATGAGATGTAGATCCTTGAAACACACTCAGTGATCAAAAGATCCAAGGTTAATGGTTTGACGACCACTCGTACGAAATCAAACAGATGAAATAGAGAATGTGGAAAAATCCCCTTACGAACAATTCACACATCCACCATTTCGGGTTGGGAAAAATTTTTCGAATAGAATCAAAGATCCAAACACCAGTTCTTAGAAATGTGTTTATTTAGATTTACGCACCTTCTATGTCTAGGTCTCGAATGTTGTTTTTTGATTGGAATGTGTCTAAAGATATTCAACCTCTCATCTTTATTGATAAGCCCAGAGAGGTTGAAGAGGGCGAAACACATTTCTAAGAACTGGTGTTTGGATCTTTGATTCTATTCGAAAAATTTTTCCCAACCCGAAATGGTGGATGTGTGAATTGTTCGTAAGGGGATTTTTCCACATTCTCTATTTCATCTGTTTATATATATATATATATATATATATATATATATATATATATATATATATATATATATATATATATATATATATATATTGATGTGATCTTGATTATTGATATGAGATAATATTCTTATATGTCATTTAATTTAATCAATGCATTAATCATAATCTAATTAATTTACCAGATCACATATCAATATGTTTTCAATCTCAGGGCGAATTATAAAACTAATTACTTACTCTCGTGGCTTCTAAGTATTTCTCAATGGTTCCTAATCGGGATAGGAAAGAAAAGAGTAAAATAATACACACATATGGGTTACAATTATAATCAAAATATTGTTTATTTTATTTAAATGGCAATCACTGCTTAATATTTGCTAGATCTTATTATTCTTAAATATAACACTTACAAATGGGAATCTTATTTCCTTTTGGTTTCCAATTGAAAGTTTTTATTAACATTTAACTATTAGGATTTATTAGCAACAATTCTATTTAAGTTTGATGAAGCTTTTCTGATATTATTTATTATGTTCTTCAATTTATAATGTGGTATTTAATACGAAAAACCCATACATTCATGTCCAAACAAATGAGACTGACCTTTTTCTGGTGAACTGAGAATGTCTTCACACAAGACCCGTTTCCTGCTATCCTTGGCTGCGATCAAAACCTCGTCCTGGCTTTCAGTAATGTTCACCTTTGAAAACTAGCTCGTATAGCTCTCGTTCCTGCTTCTGTCGTGATGCTGTATTCTACCTTTTTCGAAACTGCAATCAGCTACCGGGATACTCTTGGCTCAAGGAGGTTCTTTTACTCTCAACCTGGCCTACCTCTCGTTCCACGATAGATACTCCACACTCACGGAACTACACCGGCTTTCTCACTCTCCGTACACTACCGTCTACTACTGGACTTCACTTCTCGACAGCTCAAAACATTCTGATCTCTATTTGTCATTCATTCCCCTACTTTCTAAATATCCCTTCCAGATTCACAAATCAACCTTCCACCACCAACTCTCATTCGCAGTATTCCTCAAAACCAATCTTTAATCTTTCTAAATATGCTTAATGGATTTCAAAAAAAAAATAGTTAATTCCCATTCTAAAATTACTTTCTACTATTTACAAAATTTAATGACCTATTATCTACTTCAACTAAGTCTTATTTAGCATAGGCTAATGATTGAACCTTCCACGAACAACGATAATGACCTATTATCGATTTCACTTGAGTTTTATTTAGCATAGGCTAATGATCGAACCTTCCGCGAACAACGATAATGGTACGCGCCATTCACTTTGTTTATTCTAAGCGCATTTTCCCGAGTTTCGTTTAATCACTTCTTAAAATTAAATATAACAATTTGTTGTATACAGGTTGTTCTACATTTATATGCCCGTGGTTGAGAAAATTGAAAATATTTTATATTAAATTGAATCCTTTATATAATTATCAAAATTTAATTTTCATATCAAATAGAAATATAACAATATATATATATATATATATATATATATATATATATATATATATATATATATATATATATATCTATATATATAGTATTTTTTTTATATCTTATCGACCGTTTAGTTAGTAAAAAAAGTGTTTTATATTAGGTTTTGCGGTCAAAATTAAAAACGATTCTATTTTCTCGAAAACTCTATATTTCGCCAATGGTTATTGGCTTCTTCAGGAGTAGACTAAAATTTTAATTATAAACAATTAATAATTAAAAAATACTTACAAAAAAAATTAAAACTTACAGAGCAGAATCGTTAAACTACATGCCAACACATTGTATGATTAATTTGGGAAACTATTAACTATTTTTCTGGATGTTATTGATTAAATTTATTAGAGGTATTTTTTGACGTTATTTAGAAAATTATTTTTGATGTTACTTTGAAGTTTTTAGAATATTGCAATAAAACTGACACGAGTAACCTTAGTAACATATATTGCAATATTCTAAAAACTTCAAAGTAACATCAAAAATAATTTTCAAAATAACGTCAAAAAATACCTCTAATAAATTTAATCAATAACATCCAGAAAAATAGTTAATAGTTTCCCAAATTAATCATATAATGTGTTGGCATGTAGTTTAACGATTCTGCTCTGTAAGTTTTAATTTTTTTTTGTAAGTATTTTTTAATTATTGTTTCTAATGAAAATTTTAGTGTACTCCTGAAGAAGCCAATAACCATTGGCGAAATATAGAGTTTTCGAGAAAATAGAATCGTTTTTAATTTTGACCGCAAAACCTGATATAAACCACCTTATATATATATATGTATATATATATATATATATATATATATATATATATATATATATATATATATATATATATATATATATACGTCTTCATATCAAGGCGAGATCCGACTAAATCGAGGACAACCCGAGATCCACCAATAGGAAATTAATTATTGGAGTATATTGTTCATAAGTATCTTTATAATTAACATATTAATCATGGCACACTTAGAGGGGAAAAGATTTTTGTACTTAAATTTTTCTGATAAATTTACAGCGAAACGAGATCCGTCGCTGAAAAGTAAAGGGGAGGACTTATATACGAAATTTTAGATATTTACCGTTCAACGCGAGATCACACACTGATGCCAGCTCTAAAGAGTATTAGTCGAGCGGTTGGAGCTCGTGTTGTATTGTATATTTCCCACGATATAAAGATATATAATGGGCGTAACTTTTAAGTATCGCTTCTTTTGTGTCTTTAAAGTCTACGATTGACCTTTCAGAAAGTCCCTTAGTTTTATTACATACATAAGGGTGTGAAAAAAGAAAAAAGAATACTTGGCAAATAATAACCATTTAATAATGATAATTATTTGCAATACAATATTTTAAAACTATACATTAATATTCTTAAAAAACACTTACTACGAAACCAAAATGTAATTATTATATTCTTAAATAATACAAATTGTTACAAAATAATTATTTAAATGATTGCTTGTTTTAAAAATACATTACAAGAAAGTAAAATTTTTTATAAATATTATTAAAGTTTAAAAAATAAAAAAACGCAATATGTAATTATTATTTGATAGTTATTATTTATTAAGCTCAACAGGCCGTGAAGGCCTAGGGCTGAAAGATTTAATTTTTCCTTACAATTACTATTACATATTTATATATAATGCTATATCCTATACTACTATAATATATACAATATTACATTTGTTTGTATAAAACACTTAATACTACACTTAACATTATAGTCTTTCCATACATTTCTTCACCACTTCCTTCCATTGTTTTCTGTCCAAAGCTTTTTCTTTCCAGTTTACAATATTACTTTGTTTTAAGTCTTCATATACGCTGTCCTTCCATCTCCTTCTTGGTCTTCCTATTCTTCTTTTTTGTATTGGCTTACGTAATAGAACCATTTTTGGCATTCTCGCCTTTCCCATTCTTTCTATGTGTCCTAAGTATCGGATTCTCTGTGCTTTGATTGCCGTCGTTATTTTTGGTTCATTATATAGTTCTTCAAGTTCCTTATTATTTCTTCTTCTCCATTGACCGTCTATTTTCACGCCTCCATATATTGCTCGTTGTATTTTCCTCTCCCATCTTTCTAAAAGGTCTATTTCTGATTTTTTAAGCACCCATGTTTCACATGCATATGTAGCTGTAGGTCTGATAACTGTTTTGTAGATTCTTATTTTTGTTTTTCTTGACACATCTTTTGATTTCATTAATGGACGCAATGCTCCATACTTTTTGTTTGCTTTTGCTATTCTTGCTTTTATTTCCCCTTCCCCATGTCCCTTTTCATCTACTTTTACACCCAGGTATGTAAATTCTGAAACTCTTTTAAATGCGCATACATTTTCTCCTTCTATCTCCAATGTGAAATTGTCTTCATTTTCTTTATCTGTTTCTCCCATTATCATGTATTTTGTCTTTTCCTTATTTATGAGAAGACCAAAAGGTTTGGCTTGTTTTATTATATTGCTCATTAATTTTGTTAGCTCTTTCTTACTTGTCGATAATCATGTTAGATCATCTGCGAATGCAATACATTGGTGGCCATTTTTAAAAATCGTTTCCTGTGTGCTTATTTTACTTTTCCTGATTATTCCTTCCAGTATTACATTAAAAAGAGTCGTTGATAGTGGGTCTCCTTGTCTTAATCCTTCCTTTGTTTCAAAATTATTTGATTTATGTCCCTTCCATGCTATTTCGTTTGTGGAGTTATCCATAGTCATCTTTACCATCCTGACGATTTTACTTGGTATGCCCATTTCTTTCATTAGTGCGTACATCTGTTGCCGCTTTACCGTATCATAGGCCTGTTTAAAGTCGACGAACAGGACGTATACTGCTATTTTATGTTCGTAGCACGTAGTTTGGATTTCTTTTAACGCAAATATTTGGTCTGTCGTCGACCTATTACTTCTGAATCCTGCCTGATATTCGCCCAATATCTTTTCCGTGTATTGATTCAGCTTTTTTCTTAAGATGTTTGTCAATATTTTGTACACGACTTCTAGCAACGCGATACCTCTATAATTTTCACATCTCATTTTATCACCTTTTTTATGTATGGGGCATATCCTTGCCCTGGTCCATTCTCCTGGCATTCTTTCTGTTTCCCATATACTTTTTATCAGGCTATGTATCTCCTTGTGTAGTCTTTTTCCTCCTGCCTTTATCATTTCCGCCGATATTTCCGTTATTCCTGGGCTTTTATTGTTTTTTAGCCCTCTTATTTCATTTTCTATTTCTTCCCTCGTAGGTGTTTCTATTACTATATGGTCATCTTCAATTTCCTGGATTGTTCCCCTTTCTTCTTCGTTTTTGTTTAAAAGTTGTGTAAAATAAGTTTGCCAATTTCTCATTATTTCCCCGGGTTCATTTATTAATATTCCTTCCTCATTTTTCATATATGGGTTATGTTTCTGATATCCCCTTTCCATTTTTCTTGTTTCCTGGTAAAAGGATCTTATTTCCTTTTTTTGGAATTTTTCCTCTATCACTTTGAGTTTTTCTTCGTTGTATTTTCTTTTTTTATTTCTGCATGTTCTCTTCATAATTCTCTTCAATTCTCTATATTCTTGTGTGCTAATGTCACTATTATTTCTTAAGTTTTTTATTCTTATTTTTCTAATTTCTTCTGCTATTTTTTGACATTCCTCATCATACCATTCTTTTGCTTTTTGTTTTCTATTACCTTTAATTAATATTTCTTTACTGGTGTTTAAAACTGCTTCTTTTATGCTTTCCCACTTTTCTTCCGGGTCTAGTGTTTCTGGTTCTTCGTTTAGTCTGCTGGTTATTTGTTGTTCGTACTTCTTCTGTGTCATATTATCTTTTAGTATTGCTGTGTTGAATTGTTTTTTGATTTCTTTGTCCCTTTGATTGTCTTTCTTTATATTAGCATTTTTTCTATAGTATTTGATAGTTAAAAAATGATTTTAAGTAAAATGATTTAAAAGATAAAAAGAAACACACATAATTTTCAGGGTCAACTCCTAATTGCAAGAAAATTTGGATTTAGATTCTACCCATCCCCCACTTCAAAGTTGAATTTTTGCCGTTGATTGCTTTTACTTGGAGGGTGAAAAAATATACGTTTAAAATAAGTCCGGAAACAGATCTGACTAAGTTTAAGCAACTTTTGTTCTATAGAGTTTTTTTAACTTAGGTACTAGGTTAATTTAGTAGTAGGTACTAGAGTCACTTGCGACTAAAAATATTTCCTTTTCAACAAAAAAAAAACACGTTTTTCGGCGGTTTTTCGCAAATACTCAAAAAGTAAGTATTATATCGAAAAAATATTCTTGGAAAAAATGTAGCATATAAAAAAAACGAAAAAATGGTATATTCTTAGTCTATAGAACCAGTAAAAGTAAATTTGTAGCTCATAAAAAAGACGATCTTATCCTTCAAATTCCAAATCAAATATTTTAACGTGATACATAGCACCAAAAAATGAAGCTCTTTTCGGGGAAAACCCATTAAAATTTTTTTAAAGTGTTAACAAAAAGCTTTATTTTATTTTATAAAAGTTATATACGGGTAGGAGAGACAACGGAACGAATTTTCGAACGTTTAAACAGACGACATCCCAGATTTACCAATTTCTGGACAATTGATCCAAAGGCTGGAGTCTAACAACGAAACAGTTGTGGATTTTCAAGTTTTTAATGAGAGTTATAATGAAAAAACATTAGTGACCTCGAGTATGATGGTTTGGAGAATTTGGCTGGTTATATCTGCCATAAATTGAAGGACTCCAGTATTCAATCCGAAGATGTTTCAACGTACACGTGGGTTGATCATTTGAGTAAGTGTGGTTTATGTAAACCATCAGACACTCTCTTGTCATATATTAAGTAACTGGAGACAATTTTTCCTTCCACATGAATGGTGATTCCATTTTGGTAACTAAAAATTATTTAGAAAACCTTATGTCCAAAAGTGTAACTGTAGACTGTTCTAACAAAGCGAACAAGTTATTTTTTAGGTCTCGGATGTACTTCCGAATTAAAGAATTAAACAAGTCTCTTAACAAGCTGACATTGCGTAAAAGCAAAATTATGAAAACTGCTACATAGTTGCTGTATGTACGTCTATTTCACATGCACAAAATTTAAATAAAGTGCATGGCATGAAAACTGTAAAACTTATTTTTGTCTTTTCCAAGCCTCTTACTTAAATCTGATGAAATACATTATTTAAAAAGTAAAAAATTTTGTTTTTTTATCAATCCATTAAATTTATTGTTTTATTTTGGGGCTTTTCTTCCCCTTGGTAAAAATTATATTTACTAATGTGTAGGCCACTAATCAATTTTTGCCAACTAACGAAATATAATAATTTTAGTAGATATCGATTATATGAATATTTTTATTTTCCGGATGCCAATATAATCAAGAAACTGGGAACTTTACAAATAACTGAAAATCAATTTAAATAAAAGTAAATAGTTTAATAATTTTCCTCTAAACTACAAAAATCACTTAGTTTCTTTTAGTCATAATTCATTCATTTGCACTATTCTCAAATTTCATTCGCGTTCGTATTACGAACGCATAGACGGGACTATGCTTTACTCTGTTGTTAACGTCATGCGCCAATCGGACGAGCTTACGTAACTAGAATATCAGGGTGTGCATATTTCCGGGTCCCGGTGAATTCGTATCTATTTTAATCCCCATCCTAATTACAGACCAACTGGCAACTCTGTTGCGCAGGTAATTTTTAAATAACGCATTAACTACCGGTGAATTGATAACTTTCATTTTTTAAGTATTGTTGATAATCTAATATCGGTATTCCAGGTATTTAGCGCTGCACTCCTAGAAAATGGAAAAAATGTCACAGGAAGTGAAACCGATGATGAAACGAAACGCAAAAGAGAAAACTTGGATGATTGTTTTAATAGAAGTAAAATTAAAAAACG